>NW_007248078.1:837572-839427 GCF_000164805.1 Carlito syrichta
GTGCTGAGTAGAAAGGGGGAGGAAATGGGGTCAATAGCTCTTGAACGCATCCTAGTGGTCTCGGGGTCAACGGCCCTTCCTGATCCCTAACGCTCAGTGGGCCTCCGTGGCCGGCTCCCAACACCCATGCTATATACTTTTAGTTCTAGAGTCTTTTTTATTTTACTTATTGTACTATGGTATATTGATATTCATTCATTTAATAAAACTTAGTGGCGTCAACAAGTAGAAAAATGTGTCTTTTTTGTATTCTCAATGGAAATTTCACAATTGGAAAAGTAGTATTGGTTTGCTAATAATTGTGGGACTTTTGAAGATACCTCAATTATTCAGTAGTACCTCTGAAAATGTTTAAATGGGTGTTAAAATGATCTTGAATAACTCAATTTTATTATATGCTATTATCTGCATATAATATAGAAGATATGTCTTCCATATATTTCCACATATAATACTAAGTGACATAAGTAGAGGGATATTTTATCTTCCAGACTTCTTCTTAAAAAAATGCACTGAAAAAGTAAGGTGAAAAAGTAAGAGGAGGGTGAAAAAGTAAGAGGAGGAGCTTAAAGCCTATGACCATATGATTAAAAAAAAAAATCACTACATTATTTTCTGCAGAAAATATGCCCAGACAAGTGTTTTTACCTTTGTTTTGCTGTACCTGAAATTGAATTTGGATCTACACTATAGGAGTAGAATCTAGAGCGAAGCTGAATTGTTTTACACATTAAGTGAGAGAGATATTTAAAGAATGAATCAGGAGATAGTGCACAGAGTAAAAGAGGGTCGGAGAACTACAAAATCATACGAAGACGGGAAAGGCTTTGGAGGTCAGAACTCTTCTTGAGTAGTTTTAATTTGTTTGCTATGAGTAGTATGGTATGATACTCTTTACTATCTTCCTTATAACAAGTCTAAGCAAAATGCATTCTTCCCTCTAATGCATTTTTGTGAGTGGATTCTTTAGAAGACCCAAATAGAAATTATATGTCTGGGTTGATGAGCAAAAAGAGATTGCTTATATTGAAGGATGATAGCTAGCTGACATTAAAGTCCTAATTCCAGTTTCCAAGAAAAAAACTCTGCTAAAGCTTGCTTTTCTCATCCTTCTTGCAGCAATGCACTGTGGCTACAGAGTGCGGCTATATCATATTTTACACATATAGCTTCTTCCATTGTGTCCACATGGGGTGGCATTGTTCTCAGATAAAGAGATGGGGACTGTATTTTTAAAAATGAGTATTTCCTTTTTGCTTACAACATTACAGCTAAAAAAATATTGAACCGGCATTCAAATTAGGTATACATGGCTTCAACCCAAAACTACTTCCATTCTGTCTCCTAATAAGGATACTTACATAGAAACATGAAAACCAATAGAATATGCAAAATTTATAAATTTTAGATATGTATGCACATGAAAAATGACTCGGTGGTTGGGTCTTCCAAATTTGGAAAATTAGGGTCATTAGTTTTGACTATATGTATCCTTTGTAAGAAAATTGGATACGTTGTGGTTAATTCTTATAGGGAAAAGTATTATTGGAAGCAGTTGAAAAGTAATTACTGAAAGGGGAATACATTTATTTGCTTAGAGAGTAATTACATGAATAAAATTCGCTTTTACTCTTTAATGAAATTATGATTTTAAACATTGACCATAAAATTAATAACAGAAGGCTCAGACCCACTGATCTGTGATTTGTTTGAAGATTTGATTCTTTCTTTCTTTCTCTTTTTTTTTTTTTTGAGTTGGAGTCTCACTCTGTCGCCCAGACTGGAGTGCAGTGGCCGCTCCTGGCCACCGCAGCCTCGACCTGCTGGGCTCCGGCGATCCTTCACCTCAGCCTTC
>NW_007248078.1:839467-873449 GCF_000164805.1 Carlito syrichta
AATTTTCTGATTTTTTGTGGAGATGAGGTCTCGTTGCCCAGGCGGGTCTGGAACCCGCGGACTCAGGCAATCCACTCACCTCAGCCTCCCAAAGGTGCGGGATTACAGGCTGAGTCACCGAGCCCGGCTGATTATTTCTTATCCTGTTTTCTCATATTACTTGATTTTCTTTTCACTAAAATGCTAATATTCTAATTAACAAATTCTTGTTTCATGTTGCTGAAAGGATAGTATAAAAATTTGCTCCAAAATTTTTTAAAGGCATTTCTCAAATCTAGCAGTAAATTACTTAAAATTTTTAGTATATAAAGAAACAATGAAGAATTAAACATGCAAAAGTATAGAATTTGTCACAGAGAAGGGCATTTCCTGAATGCAGCTGAGTAATTTAAATAAATTCATATCAATATAGCCTTCTAGGTAAAAAAATACAAGTAACAGAGACTTCTAGTAGTTATATAAAAATGGTTATTCTTCTCAACTACTGGCATTTGAATTATTTTGCTTTCATTCTTTCTCTCTCTTTTCATTCTAGTATTTTTCATTGTATATGAGGAACTTTCCTCAGTCTTCCTTAAAAGTGAACCTTAAAGTTCAACATGTTGGCAATAGGCAATGTGATTTTCTGCTAATACTTTGGGCCTTTGAGTAGATCATTTGAAGGAGCAGAAGCACTTTGCTTTAAAGTATAATATAATCTGATATCATTATTAGGGTGAAAAAGAACAAAGTTAATAAATTATGTTATTTCTGGGTATGTGAGCACCACTATCATCTATAGTCCTGAAAAGGAAGTATGTAACGTTGACTGGAAAGAAAAGATATTTCCCATTTGATGGAATTTGAGAAATCATTGAAGTGCGATTTAGAAGGGTCTTTGAGAATTTAATTTAATTCAACTCCCTTTCGTCTCATGAGTGAAGAAATTGCTGCTCAGAGAATTCAAACTTGCTCAAGGTCACACTGCTGGTTCTCTTTCACTTTTGGGTAAGGAGAATGGGAAATTCTCTGAAAATAAAGTATTTATGTAATGGTAATACAAAGAAATTCAAAGATATGAGAGGCTGACAACTTTTGAACGACAGTGTGGCTGTGAGGTGACACTTTCACTTCAGTATGTAGAAGTGAAGGATATTTTCCACATTTTTTTTTTTATAAGAAACAGAAACATTTCAAACTCACTACCAGTTTTCATTGTGATAGAAACTTCCACAAGCAGCTGGGAAACAGGGTTAACTAGTTTACACCCCAGTGGAGATGGTCTGTGACTTTGGCACACAAGCTAATTAGATTATATTTTCTGGTTTGCAGTTTTTAAGGACAATTTAGGAAATTGTGTTTTGGTGATACTTTATACATGTTGTCTCTGTTTATAGATTTTTGAATTTTATAAATTATTATGCATTATAACATAGCAGACCAAATTTTAGTGTGATTCCATGTGTTTAAACCTCTATGTTTTTCAAGTCCATATACATACATGCCTATGAAAATACACATGTATATATATATGTGCATTTGTATGCATATACATATGAAAAGTTTATGAAACTGACATTATCTGATTAATATATCAAGTAATAAATAGCTTAACATTAAGTTCCACTCACCAGACTTTAAATTATTTTAACTGTTTCTTTTAGTATTACCTCCACCTGATAATTATTCATCCATTTTAGTTAGCTACATTTTCATTTAGTGCAGTCTTTCTGCTACGACAAATGAGAATTTGGTTTACTTACATAACTATCTCTCTTCTATCCTCCTATTTTAATTGTATCATTTTTAATTTAATGTATTCTCATTATTATTATATATAAAATTAAGCACTAAATTGCCTAAGAAAATGATAGCATTCTTTCCTTTTTTCATTTTCTTTTTTCCTTGCTTTCTTTCTTCCTTCCTCTCTTTCTTTTTTCCCCCCTTGGGTTCTAATTGTTTTTCTTTTCACAAACACTTGCAGGCACTTCCTATCTATCAGAAACTATTTTCATCACTTCACATGTGCTTGCTCATTTTATTTTCACAGTGATCTTATAAAGTATGAAAGAGGGAACCCCAAAATCTGGAATTTATTTATTTAAAATGTGTATTTATCCTTACATGTTTAAACTTCAGTCTCCTTCAAAGTACTCTCCATTTGATGCAATACACCTATCAAGACACCTCTTCCACTGATCAAAAGTTTTTGAAATCATCAATTTTGATGACTTTTAGTGCTTTTGCCGTTTTTTGTTTCACCTCTTCCACTTCCATAGAACTCTTCCCTATGATGACTTTTTTCGTCCCAAGAAACAACAAAAAAAGTTGCTGGGGGCAAGATCAGGTGAATAGGGAGGGTGGGCATGGAGGTCATGCCATTTTGGGGCAAAAATTGATGAACACTCAGCAGGGTGTGGGCAGGTGAGTGGTCATGGAGTAAGAACCAGTCACCTGTTTGCCAAAAAAAAATTCACTGAAGCCCTATACAGTCTCTCACAACAATGCTAGCAGGTACACTGATGCTAATGGGTTCCTAGAATACTTACCTAGTGGGGGAAGCCTGTAATACCAGAGAATCCCTCCAAAAGGTAATTTGTTTGGGAGGGGTACCCTCTTTTTGACACTATTATTATCATACCTATTTTATAGAGGAGAAGGCTGAAGACCTGAGGATGAGTCAGTGACTCAAATCACAGGAGCGAGGAAATTAGAATGTGGATCCAGGCAGTGTGATGTCAGTCACAATGTTAAACATAGTGAAACCTTTTTGTTATGTTTAGTGTTTCAAAAGCTCAATCATATGAGAAACTCATATCTTTTATTTTCCATAAGGAAAAAATTGCCTTTCAGATTTGTCTCTTATTTTATTATTTTATTTTTTAGTCAGCATTAGAAAAAGAGAAAAGAAAAAGGTGATTGGACCACTCCTCCAGGTGGCTTTGGCAAATGAAAATTACCATTGTGTGGCTGTTACTGTTCCAGGAATGCCATCTGATAGGATCCAAATGACATCTTAAGAACAGAAGGTAGTTTGTTTCAGGTTAAGAGAGAAATCTTAGATAACCACTTCAAAGGGGCCATTCTTCAGTGATTCAATTTCCACAACTTTCACAGTCAAAACTGGAAGCTCCTCTTAGTTCTTGGGTTTTGTTGATCATGGATCTCTATTTTACCTCAGTGAATTTTTTTTCTTAAGTAATTATTTTTTAATGTTTTATGGTTTCAATTTCCTATGCACTTTCTAGTTCCTGGCTGTGACTCAGCTGCCCATCTGTTTAATTATTTTCGTGTGGTCTTCATTTCAGACCTGTCTTCTTTTCTGTCTTCCCCTCCCTGCTGTGTCTCAGCACCACTTGCCCTCACGAATGGGCAAGGAGGGCCACCTGCTGTTGGACATCCCCTAACCTGAGGACTTTCTGTTCTCACTTGTCTCTAGGTGGTCATCTTCAGGAATATGCAAGGATGGACTTCACGTCAAGGCTCAGATCGTAACTATTCTGTTCTAAACTGCCTGCACTTTTATTTGAGAAAACTTTAATAGAAAATTGCTTAGATTAAAGCTTCATGTTAAAAATAAATGACAGATTTGGCTTAATGATGTAGGAAGCTTGGGAGGCCTCTTTTCCTTAATTTAAATTAATTCACTTTTGTCTGCACTAATAACTTATGGATGAATCCAACCTCTGGGTAAAAATTGTAGTAGTTATTATAGCACAGAATGTAATCTCACTAGACCTTACATATTCAACGTTATCTCATATTTAAACTCGTCACAAATTCTCTACTTTTTGTCTTGCCATACAACAGAAACCCTTTTCTTTTGTTCCCATCTTCTCAAATTCTAGATGTTCTTGATTTCATACTCCTAGGAGGTTGTTAAATGCATTGCCCTCTCAGGCAGACATAAAGCCTGCCAATAGTAAAGGGAAATAAAGTTATTGTGATTCATTAAACACCTTGAGTTTATAAGAGGCAAAAGCCAGAACTATCAGATAGGTGCATAAAACATCTAGTCCAGCTTGAGATAAATGTTGAAGTTCTAGAAATCGTATTTCAAGGGTAAGAATGTGATATGACTTCAGATAAGCTGGAGGACATTGTGACAGTCATCTCCAGGATAATTCATTCACTATGGATAGAATGACCAAGAACTGGCAAGCCTTTGGAAAACAAAGATAGAAGGCACAAGGTAAGAAAACATCATTCTGGCTGACTGGACAACAGGACTCTATTATCTGAGATTCAAAGTGCTGGGCAGGCTGTGGGGTGATGGAGCTAGGGAGTGGTGGTTTAAAATGCAGGTGTGAAAGAAAGACAGAAAAATACCAGGGGATTGTAGAATGGAGACCTGATGAAGCACCTTATTTTTCCACTGACTGTTTAGAAAGGTTGTAACTCAATATTGTTTCTAAAGCATTTGGCCTGTTGACTCTTTTTAAAAATATTTTTTGGAAAACAGGATTTATTAAGAGGACAGAAAAACTCCCACAGTGGGAGGGGCCTGAGGGGGTTACCCCTGTTGACTTTTAAAAAAGTATTATTATGGTAAATAATACATGACATAAAGGTTAACATTTTAACCATTGTTTAGTGTACACTTCTGTGGCATTAAGTACATGCATATGGTTGTCCAACCAGCCATGAGAACACTTTTCATCTTGCAAAATTGAAACTCTGTATCTATTAAATAATAATTCCCTCTTCCCTCAGCACTTGGCAATCACCAATTTGCTCTAGATTCCTCAGGTATGTGGAATTAAAAAATATTTGTCTTCTTTATTTCACTTAACGTAATATCTTCAGGTTCATTCATGTTGTAACATATGCCAGGATTTCCTTCCTTTTGAAAGCTGAATAATATTTCATTGTGTGTAAAAATATATGTACATGTGTGTGTATCACATTTTGTTTATTCACCTGTCTGTGGATCCAATAATAACCATCCTATTGGATGTGAATGTAATATGTCATTGTGGTTTTGTAGGCCTGTTGACTTTTAGGCACTAAGCCCATAAGACATTTCCAAAACCTTTCTGTGCTATATCAGCTATCTTACTCTATGAAATAATGTTTACTTTTTTAAAAACAGCAAAATAAATAAGCAATAAAAATGTGCTAGAACCACAAACCAATTGTGTCTGAGAGAGGTGGTACAGTCAACCCAGTATCTTGAATTCTTGTTTGGAATCGCTGATCATGATTGGTACTGATGATTAACACTGATCTTTCTTTTTAGTTTTTTTCTGGAGTTTTTCTTTTTTTGAGATAATTAAATAAATCACATTTCATTAGCCTCTATTTCTGTCCTTTTTCACTCTTCCCAAAGATAACTGTATATTGACTTAATCTTTACTTCATTAATGTTACAATATAAACTGCATGGGTAATATTCTAAATATTTTTAAAGTAAATGTTTTGGCACAAAAGTGATTGATAGACAGCAATAACTTTAAAATTATTTGCAGTTATCACATGATTCCTAATACTCCATTTCCAGTTAAGCTCTCAAATTGATTTTCAAACAGATGTCTTTAAATAAGTTTTTTTTTTTAAGCATCCCACTCACCACATTTGCATAGCAAGCACCTCTGAAGAAATTTATAAATGTTTCAGTCTTTTCTTTTCTAACATCATTATAAATGACTTCATGACAAGTGCAAATTTTCTTCCTTGTTCTTTGGGAAGTACCCATCAGACGTGGATTTGAGTGACATCTCTTTTAAGAATTAACAAAAGAGAGCAGCAACTCAAATAATCTAAAACCTGGACTTGTTACTGTCACAATGATTGCCTGAGCTTTAAAATAGAAATGGGACATTAATGACACAGTGTAAATAATTGTGCAGGCTCTGAGATGATTAGTTAGTAAGGTGGGAGAATTATCCTGTCAAAAATAAATTATTTTTTAAATATCTAAAAAGGAATTCTAAAATATAAATCTCAAGAATGAAAACTATGACATCCAATACTATAATGCCCAGAATAATGACAATTAAAAATATAATCCTGCTTTTCCTTTACTTTTTTTTTAGATTCTGCATTTTCAATGATAATAAAGAAATCACTGAAGTTGTTCTCTGTGTCTCTTAATCTTGAGTTTGTGGTAAAATGCAATCCCAGCAGCAAAGCTGTGTCAAATTTGAAATGGTGCATGGTGCATCTTGGGATTCTGGGTCTTTCTGCTAAAAAAAAAAAAGACCTATTTTGTTTTTTGTGGGCCACTTTTATAGTCATCTTTATTGTTTTGGGTATAATAGATTACATTATTGATTACTTATTCTGTGTGAGTAATTGTTCTGATTTCTTTTTCATCTTTTATCTTACTTCTTTCTCACAACAAATGTGAGATGTGAAAAGTATGATTTGGACAATAAAAGTAACTTGGTTGAAGTTACTTAGCTAGTATGAGACAAAAGTAAAATTTGAAGATAAGTCTATCACCTGGCCTTAAAAAATTACCTCTAAGATTGTCTTTTCTCCTCCTAATTAATTATATATTATTTGAAAACACGAAATTCAATGGTTACATTTAGACATACATTTTCTTACTTATTATAATGTTTTCTTTAGAAAATATTCCTAGAAGCAGTATACTGGTTGGAATGAATTAACTTTTTACAAAATTTTTTATAAATATTGCCAAACTACTCTTAGAAATGTATGTTACTAGCAGCAGCATATTTGAATATTTTTTTACTTCCACCTAGCCCATAATGAGTATTTTTAAAACTTTGTTTATTTGGTGCAGAAGACCCTCCTTAGCTTTGTCATTAAAGAATGACACAGAGACTCGGAGATCAGTGGAGTGAAGCAGCTTTTTAAATATTATTCTTGCAAGAACATGTGTCTCTTGGGTGAGTAGGCACACTGAAGCCAGAAGAACCAGTACTTTTATTCCCAAAATGCGAGCTCCTCTTCTGGTCCCTCATTGACTGAGTACTGCTAAAGTTACAGGCTCTTCCGTATGGTGCTTTTGTGACATAATTTGATTGACTTACAGAATATTTCATTTGTATGTCCTATTTGCTGATTGGCTTACCGAATTACCTTTCTGATTGGATCCCACCAAAAGTTTAAACATGAAGCCTGCCAAAGTAAAAAGCCCATGAAAAGGAAGCTCAAAGAAGCAGGAAGTGAATCAGCAAAAGAAAAGCACAAAGCATTTAGACACCATCTTGAAAACCAGAGATAAGTTAGGCTCCATTTTGAAAATAAATCACCATTCTTATTTTCCACATTTGGTAGGTAAAAAGCTTTCTATTTTCTTGTTGGCTATTCATTTTCAATAGAGTATTACATCTAAAAACAAAAATAAAAACACTAAACTTGTTGTTGACAAAAGATGTCAAACTCAGTAAAATATTTAAGAGTTTATTCTGAGCCAAATGAGACTGACCTTGCCTGTGACACCAGTCCCCAGGAGGTTCTGAGGACATGTACCCACTATGGCCAAACTGTAACTTAGTTGTATATGTTTTAGTAGGACATAAGTTAAAAGAAATCATACATTAATACATGTGAAATTTACATTGGTTCTGCTCAGGGAGGTGGAACATCTTCAAGGGAGAGTTCAGGTTATAAATAGATTCAAAGATTTTTTGACTGGCAATTAGTAGCAAGAGATCACCAAGGAATGTTGAAAGCAATAAAGGAAATGGGTGGCTTGAGAAATGATGAGGGAGTCAAGTTCCTTGATATGTAGACCCCCATAGGTGACAGACTTCAGGGAGAATAGACAAGTGTCTTAAAATGTGCTCAGGAGACCCCAAATGACAGCTTTACAGGGTCATAAAATGCATTAATTTCTCTTTTTTTATCTGCGAGTCAGGTTGGAAAGTAAATATTATATAATGTTAATTAAATTTTTAAAAGTTTTTCTAGGCCCATTTGGAATTTGGCAAGGTAAGAAAAAGATCAGAGTTCAGTCCTCACTGTTGGCAAGTTTTAAAAACCTCTCAACATGTATCATTGTCCTACTAGTATTTATTATTTATTTCAACATTTTATGAGCTCATTCTATTTACTAGAAGCTCTGCAAGGTTCTGAAGTTTGATACCAATCAGGTCTAGTTTGGTCCTAGGAGAGCCTAGGGAAGCTTCAAGCAATATGACAGCAATAAGGAGAAGTGAACAGGTACTATTGAGCTCTGAAGAGCTCTTCATTGTAGCCTGTGTATACCAGGAAAACTTCATGGAAGAGACAACATTTGCACTATGTCTTGAAGGACGACTAGGAATTTGCAAAGTAGATATATATAAGAACATTTTAGGGAAAGCACAAAGTTAAGCAATATTAGGAGGCATGAAAACAAAAGTCACATTCAAAGAATGGTAAGAATTAAGTTTTAACTGGAGCATCAAGTGATTGTTCTCAGAATTATGAGGGATGGAGCATGAAATGTTGTGCAACTAGGCAATGAGGAGACTTTTTGTATGTTAGAATGAAATGTCAATAAATGAAATCACTATTTAATTGTAATAAGCTGTTTCATACTTGACAAGTCATTTAAAAGTTGTGATCAAAATTAAAAATATTTCTTTTAATGACTCCAATTTTATGGCAAATTATTTAAAAATATCCTGATGATGATAATTGTTACCTTCTATGAAGTGATTTAAAGTTTTCTGTTTAATAACCACACTTGTCTCCTCCAACTTTATATCTCACAACTCCTCAAAAATGCCCAACTATTGATCTAGACAGAACATTGCCTATTGTCTATAGCAAACATTATATAGGTTTCGACTTTTTTAGTAATTTGGTTCTTACATGAAGTGTCTTCATTCTGCTCCTGTCTTCATTCTCTGTATTTAACCTGTCTGTCAAGACTAAGCTTAAATGCCCATTCTTACATAAGTCTTCTAGCTCGTAATGGAAGTTTTCCTGAATTTCTACAGCACTGATATTCTCTCTGCACCCCAAATTTTTCACATTATGCATTGTCATTTTTTTCCTCTGATTTTGCAGTTTATAAAATTGAGTTTTTGGGGATTTATGCATTATCTTACACTTTACAAAGAACTTTAGAATTTATTACTGCCTAAGAGTCATACTAATGATTATTTTGCACATTTGTTCATTCATTCATTTTCAAGTAATTCTTGCATGCCTAGCATATACAAAGCATTTGTCATGCACAGGTGGACACAGTTCATGTTCTTCAGTAGGAGTTCAGAAAAGAATATGGTAGCTACACATTTTTTAGCTATTTGTGTGATATGAATGTAGCACAGTCAAGGAAATAATCAACTCAACCAGTGTGGTTAAATATGAGGGTTGGGTGTGTGAAATTCAGTGAATATTTCATAGAATGAAGGAATGTTTAAGGTCTGTAAAATGGTTTCGTTTGTTTGTTTGTTTAGCAGTGTATAGATTAGATATAGATTTCTAATGAGCAGAGGGAGACCTATCAGGAAAAGTCTGATACTGTGAGTTACGGGGCTAAGAATGGGGAATAGCACATGATGAAACTAATGAGGTAGTGAAGAACTCTCTGGACTTGAAATGGAGTTTGGAATTTACCTTCAAGTAGCAGGGGCAATTTAAAGGATACAGCCAGTATGTTACAGGATCACATTTGTATATTCAAAATATTACTCTGGTGTAATGGTGAAAAATAGATTCATAATAGAAGAAATAAAAGGCAGGGGAATAAATGAAGATCCATTTTAGTAGTCCAGAGGTAAGAAGCATTAAGTGCCATTGAGATTAGTAGTGGAGAGAGACAGAGAGATTAACTGCAAAATCATCTTTTCAGACAAAAATCAAGATCTTGCAACTGATTGGAATACATCAACTAAGAAAAGAGAGAAATTAAAGAATGATAAATCGATTTTTATTCTTAGATAACCAGGTACCTAAGAATTAGATAATACGGAAATAATAACAAACAGTTTCATTGGGCTGATGTTTGAAAATTCAGTTTTGAACATGTTGATTTAGCGACTACTGTGTGTCCAGGAAGTAAGCCATTTAAGTCATTTAAGTAAGTCATTTAAGTAGGATCTACCTGTTTTGGTCTTAGAAGACAGATCTGCACTAAATATGTGGATCTGGAAATCACTGGAGTGGAAATGGGTAGAATCACTCAGGAAGATGGCCAGGCATAAAAAGCACTGTTGACCAGACACATGCTTTTGAGGGATGCAGGAATGTAAAGCCTCACATTTCTGTCATATGTCTGTGGAAAAAAAAAAAAAAAATCTCTGTCTTGATCTTGTAAATACAAAGCTATTATCAGACAAATCAGAGACAACTTAAGGTCTATAATGGGGCAAGTGGGGAGGAGATGCCAAAAGCCTATGTATATTTCAGATAAATCTAAGTTTGTCCCTCTGCAGGTCTTTTTCCTTCTGACCTAAGTGCAACTAATTTTGAATTGACTGATTTAATGCTTCTTGCTAACACCCTTTTTAGAATGCCACATGCTAATGACAAGCAGCTCATCTGAAACCTGGCTAATTTTGTGTTTTAATAGCTAACTTCAAAGTCTTTGCTAGACAACAAATTTGGGTGTTAAAAAATTCTTCTGGCCATAAGAGGTGAGTTGAATCCTAACTCAGACTAAAGTGATAAGATAATGAAGAGGAGTTAGAAAGGGATTTGAAAAAGACAATATACTGAAACTCTGTCACATGTTTCAAAGAACTCATGCAATGTAAGTAACAAGGGGATTAATTTCCTTTTGCTAATGAACATTACTATAGGGGCCTTAGTTTCTATGGATTGAGGATTGACTGCAAGATAGAATCTGAAATTAGAAGGAGCTTATATAGACTTGCAAAAGGGAATGCAAGGCTAAGTAAAAATTGTCTGTTTATAGATTGTGTATTTATTACCCTTGTAGAAAGATGAAGAATGGATTCAGGATAGAAGAAATAAAAGACAGGGAAAAAAGTTTAGGATACATTTTAGTAGTGTGGGTAAGAAATGTTAAGGACCTTAAAATTTACCAGTAACTGGTTACATACAGTATATATAGTCAGTATTTTCACATTTATTCTTTATTGTCTTTATTTATTTCTACTGCAAACTTTTCAACAGAAGATATAATATGATACTATGTCCCTTCCTTCCTTCCTACTCCCTCCCATTCTTCCTTCCTTCCTTCTTTCCTTTCTTCCTTACTTTGCCTTATATTTTTAGACACTGAACACAACATCCTGGTAAATATATACTCATCCGTTTACATAAATCGTTTTAATCACTTAGTGTTCTAGGGTGTGTAACAACTTTGGATCATTTCTACAACTGAATTCACAATTCTTTAATCCTTTATTTTATTTCCTCATATTTTATGTTCAACTTTTATAACGTACTATTCAAAATTTTTATCTACCAAACACTAATAATATAAGCCATTTGTAGAGATGAATTTCAATAAATGTGTAGACTTGTAATGTTCTGTTACAGAAAAGAATGCTGAGCTGTAGAAAATTTGTTCAGCATAGTAGTTTGAATTTCTACTTATTTGATATTTAAAGGAATTGGCAACCCTCTTTCTTTATCCAGAGGCAATACTCCAGGTTCTTTTTCCTATTTTCATCATATGTACAGGAAAATATAAATGGATTTATCTTAAAATATTTGAAATTTCTCATGCCCACATTTTGATTCTAGCTTTAACATCTTCTCTATTGTGTATTCAGGTGCTAATTATTCAGGTTTCACATCTTGCTGCATGTTCTGAGAGTATTATTTGTGTTTCTTTTTTAACAAATCACAAAAATTGAGACTAGCTATGGAAAGAAAATAACAGCTTGTATTGTTCTATTCATTATTTTAAAATAAAGACTAGAAATACAAATCATATACAACAAAAAGCAAATGTTAGAATCCTTTGCTTTGGATTTGGGAAAGACCTGATTTCATTGAGGGTCCCACCACAACTGGGTATTTGACCTATGTTTTAGCAGCCTGTTGCTGTATAACAAGCTACCTCAGAACCTGGTGCTTAAAATCACAACTCTTGTATTTGCTAACGCTAAGATAGAACTCAAGTGTGTGGGTTTTTCTCCTCCATGTGTCACACATTTCTCCAGTGGTGGTTGTCAGTTGGAGGCCTGGTGGTCCAGTGTGACTTCACTCTCACGTCTGGCATCTTGGCAAGAATGGATTGGGATATCGAGCCCATCTATCACTCTCCGTGTGACCTTCTTCACATGACCTGCCTGTGTTTTTTTTTACATAGGTAGGTCCTAGGAGCAAGTAGGCTGAACAACTGAGAGAAAACTACTATCTTTTCGGGCCCAGACTTGGACGTTGCACAGCATCTTCGTCTGCAGGCTCTCAATTAAAACAAGACGTAAGGTGAAAGCAGGTGTAAGGGAAGAGGAAATTGATTCCACCTCTTGATGGGAGACTGGAAGGTTACATTACAAATGAGCATAAAAGATAGTAGATGTTGCTGTGATCGCTGTTAGAAATCCAATCTACTACAACTTGACTCAGTTATTGAGGCTATATTTTCTTCATTTATAAAATGAGGTGGTTAATTCACTCATGTAACATACAGATATTAGATAGCTAAGATAGATGACTTGAAAAAAACAGTCATAGCTTTTATGCTATGGTGTTTATCTGTGGAATGAACTATGTAAAATTTTAAATTCTTTTTCCTAAAATAATCAATAATATTTAAAATTAAGCAAGAGTGCTCTCATAGATTCTTACTAGGGAATGTATTCTGATGTATAAGAATTTCCTTGTTTAGTTTTTTTAAAGCAAACCTGACTGTCCTGCATGTTGTTGTATTCCACTTCATTATTTTAATATTATTTCTATCTCCATACATAGCAAATATAAGAAAAAACACTGTCTCCGAACAGTTCAATAAAACTTTGATGAAGCTGGGCTTGGTGGCTCAGCCTGTAATCCCGCGCCTTTGGGAGGCTGAGGTGAGTGGATTGCCTGAGCCCTTGGGTTCGAAACCCGCCTGGGCAGGGAGACCTCATTTCTGCAATCAATCAAAAAAATCAGCTGGGCGTGGTAGCGCATGCCTGTAATTCCAGCTACTCGGAAGGCTGAGGCGGAAGGATCGCCGGAGCCCAGCAGGTCGAGGCTGCGGTGGCCGGGAGCGGCCGCTGCACTCCAGTCTGGGCGACAGAGTGGGACTCCAACTCAAAACAAACAAACAAAAACTTTGATGAATAAAATAAGATGCGTTAGAGTTCCATAAGCTAGCTTCTAATAGAATCAGGGACAATTATTTTTGATTAAACTATGTCCTCATTTGCTAGGCAGTTAGATTAGACAATAAATGACAGAGAGAATAAAATACTAAAATTTCCCTTTTATCACTAACTGATAGTAACTAAACTGTAAAGCCAAACAGTGCAGATTTTCAGTGAGGCCATAGTCTTGGAGACAAAATTATAATGTCCAATCTGCCAACATTACCATTTACAATAAAGTGAAATAGTTCAATCTGATATCACACCTTTCCCCAAACCATTGTATTTAGCCTTTCAAATCTTATGGCTATAGTTTCGAAAGTAGTCAATTACTCAGACAAATGAAACTGATGAATTAACTAATTTGTATTCTCTCTAACTGTTTTGATGAAACTCCATAAACATGCTGTTAGTTCCATTCCTCTGAGCTTTGAACAGTTTACTGTTTGTGACGATAAAAGCACGACGGGGAATACTTTAGCATATGCCAGATTCAAACGGAGTGAAATATGACAGTTTATAATCTGTGAGACAGAAGATGGATCTTTGAAAAATATTTGCATATAAAGTACCTGCTTCAACACAATAATTCTAAAAACCCACATGAACTGAAATTCGGTGCTATCACTTAATAGGTTGCATAAACGGCAAGCAGAATGTATCTATCCTTGTCGGCACATAAGAACCCCTTTGCCTTCTGGGACCATTTTTTCTAAGTAATATGGTAATTAATAATATAAAGATGAGAATTGTAGAAATGGTAACCCAAGTAAAATTTAAAAAGTTCAGTTTGTGGGAATGAGATGTTAAAATTCTTTCTGAAAAACAAATTACATGGAAACATAAATATATAAGCACAAAATGTCTTCAGAGAGTCTCTTTCCCTTGTTCTCATTCAGGCATTTTCCCTTGAAGAACAGGGCAGAGCAAAGAGCTTTTAATTGTTGCGTACGAAAAGTATGGGGACTATTCATGTTTCCTTTATCCATTTTTTAAAAAATTTAATTTTTAAAGTTAGCATTCAGAAAAATTGACTTTTAAAATATATAGTTCTATGAATTCAACCTATGTACAGATTCATATAACTATCAATCAGGGTACAGACAGAGTGCCCCCAAACTGTCTTGTGCTGCTCCTTTGTAGTTATTCCTTCCTCTCACACTTCATTTCTGACCACCCCTCACCTGCATTTCATTATTTTATCTTTTTTTTTTTTTTAGACAGCATTTCATTCTGTCATTCAGGCTAGAGTACAGTGGAACGATCATAGCTTACCACAGCTTCAAGCTCCTGGGCTCAAGTGATCATTCTGCTTCAGCCTTCTGAATAGCTGGGACTACAGGTGCACACCACCACTCCTGGCTAATTCTTTTTATTTTGTATAAGGTCGTGCTATATTGCCCACTCTGGTCTCAAACTCCTGGGGTCAAGCAATCCTTTTACTTCAGCCTCCCAAAGTGCTGAGATTACAGGCATCAACCATGGCACCCAGACTATTATATACTTTTAAGAATGTTATAGAAAAGTAATCTCGCAGTTTGCAAACTTTTGGGACTGACTTCTTCCACTCAGCAAAATACCTTTTAGTTTCATCCAAATGGTTGCCTATATCAATATTTTTTTTTTATTGCTGAGTAGCTATCCACTGTGTGGATGTATTACAGTATTTTATCATTCATTCATTCACGGATATTTGAGTTGTTTCCTTGAGTACGTTTTATATGGACACAAGCTTTCGTTTCTCTAAGGTAAATTCCCAAGAGTGGGATTACTGGGTTACCTGGTAAGCATATGTTTAACTTTTTCCAGAAACTGTCAAACTGTGTTCCAGAATTACAATCATTTAGCATTTCCATAGCAAGGAATTAGAAATCTAATTGCTCTGCATCTTTGCCACAACTTTGTATTTGGTATCAGTATTTTAAAATTATTTTTGTTATTCTAAAAGGCACGTAGAAGAATCTCATTTGCATTTCCCTAATAATGTCTAATGCTGTTAAATGTTCCTTTATGTGTTTTTTGACCATCAGTATCCACTTTGGTAAAATTTCTATCAAACCTTTATTCTTATTTTAGATGGGTTATTTGCTTTGTTGCTATTGACTTAAAGACTTCTTTACATATTTTGGATACAACTTTTTGTCGAATGTTTGATATGCAAATAATTTCTCTGAGTCTGTACTTTTCATTCTCTTAAGAACATCATTTACAGCAACCACCTCAGGTCCCCTCCCACTGTGGGAGCTTTTGTGTCCTCTCAATAAATCCTGCTTTCAAAAAAAAAAAGAATGTCATTTACAAAGCAAAGGTTTGGTATATATATATAACCTTTGTAACATATACATTCAAGAATGCCTCAAAGTAATTTTGGAAAATAATAATAAAGTCAGAGAAAATATATAACCCAATTTTAACACTTCTGAAGCTAGAGTTAAGACAGTATCACACACACACACACACACACACACACACACAAACACACAGGAGGTGCCAAAAAGATGTATACACATTTGCTCAAAAGATGGCTTTAATCAAATGAATGCTAGTGTTACCACGTGACAGCAGGGCAGTAGAACTGGCCAGTACAATCATCTACCAAGTGTAACTTATTATTGGTATATATGAGTATTCCAATTTTAATGCAGATTATTTTTTCTTAAAATGCATATAGATTTTTTTCACATCGTGTGTGTGTGTGTGTGTAATTTTTTTAGTGAAGTCTAAATAACACATTTTTTCTTTTATGAATTGCAATTTTGGCATCATATCTTAGAATGCTTCGTCTAATCCCAAGATATAAAGATTTTCTTATGTGACTTCTAAGTTTTAGAATTTTACATGCTACATTTAAGCTAATTTTGTATATGGTATGAAGGATGAAATATAGGCTGAGGTTCACTTTTATGTATAGATGTGCTATTGTTACTACACCTTTTTAAAAATGTTTCTCTATTGAATTGTTTTTATAACCTTTTCACAAACTGAATTTTCATTCATACGTGGGTCTATTTCTGGGTCATTTGTCTTTTTCCACTGATTTGTTTTTTCCAATATCACACTGTCTTAATTACTCTAGCTTCATAAGTGTTAACATTGGGTTTTATCATTTCTCTGACTTCATTGTAATTTTCCAAAATTACTTTAGCACATTATTAAATTTATATGTTACAACATTTAAAAAAAACTTATTTATTTATTTATTATAAAGATGTGGAGTACAGTTCAGGGTTAGGTATACAAACGTTGATCATGCAGGTACCCTTGTTGATGAGGTATGCCCCTCCCTCTGCTAGCAGTTTCCCTCAACTACCAATCCCACCCCCGCTTCCCCTGATAGTTTTCCACTACTGCCACTCGCTTTCTTATAGCATTATAATTGTTCAAGGTCACTTTATGAGTGAGAACATATGGAATTCAGTTCTTTGCTTCTGTGATAAATCACTGAGTATGATTGATTCCAAATCCATCCAATTTGCGGAAAAGTCCATATATTTGCCCTTCTTTATAGCTGCATAATATTCCATAGTGTATATGTACCACATTCTTTTTATACAGTTCAGCATCGATGGGCAACACGGTTGATTCCATGTTTTTGCTATTGTGAATAGACCTGCAACAAACATATGTGTGCAGGTATCTTTTTTGTAGTATGATTTGAACTTCTCTGGGTATATTCCCAATAGGGGAATTGCTGGGTCATATGGAAGGTCAATTTCTAGTTCTTTCAGAAATCACCACATTATCTTCCAAAGAGGTTGAACTAGTCTGCATTCCTACCAGCAGTGTAGAAGCGTTCCTTTTTCTCTGCATCCATGCCAACATCTGTAGTTGTTTGTTTTATTAATGATGGCCATTCTTACAGGGGTTAGGTGGTATCTCAATGTGGTTTTGATTTACATTTCTCTGATGATGAGTGAGGCTGAGCACTTTTTCATGTGTCTGTTGGCTGCCTGTATATCTTCTTTTGAGAAGTATCCATTCATGTCTTTTGCCCACTTTTAAAGGGGTTGTTTGTTTTTTTCTTTCTGCGCATTTGAGTTAATTGTAGATCCTAGATGTTAGACCTTTGACAGATATACAGTTGGCAAATATTTTTTCCCATTCTGTGGGCTATCTCGCTGCTCTCTTGATGGTTTCTTTCGCTTTGCAGAAGCTTGTCAGTTTAATGAAGTCCCACTTGTCTATCTTATCTCTTATGGCCTGGGCACTTTGGGCTTTGATTAGGAATCAGTTGCCAGTTCCAACTTCCATAAGAGTGTCTCCTGCATTTTCTAAGGTTTTTACAGTTTCAGGTTTTACGTTTAAGTCTTGGATTCATTTAGAGATAATTTTTGTGTATGGTGATAGGTAGGGGTCCTATTTCAATGTTCTGCCTATGATCAGCCAGTTTTCCAAGCACCATTTACTGAATAGGTTCTGCTCTCCTCATTAGTTGTCGTTGGAGTCTTTATCAAAGATGAGTTTGTTGAGGAATTGAGGTTTTGCTTCCAGAATCTCTATCCTGTTCCATTGGTCTATGTGCCAGTTCTTGTACCAATACCAGGTTGTTTTGATTAGTGTAGCCTTATAGTAAATTTGAAGTCTCGAAGTTTGATACCTACTGCTTTGTTTCTTTTGCTAAGAATTGTTTTGGCTATTCGTGGTCATTTATGTTTCCATATAAATTCCTGTATTGCCATTTCCAGGTCTGAGAAGAATGATGTTGGTAACTTAATGGGCATTGCGTTGAATCTGTAGATTACCTTTGGTGGGATAGACATCTTAAAAATGTTGATTCTTCCTATCCAAGAGCATGGAATATTTTTCCATTTGTTTGTGTCTTCTTGAATTTCTTTGAGCAGTGTTTTGTAATTCTCATTATAAAGGTCTTTCACTTCTCTGGTTAGGAAGATGTCGGGGCATTTCATTTTTTTGGTGGCTATTATGAATGAAATTGTGCTTTTTATCTGGGTCTCTGCCTGCTTGTTGCTGGTATATAGGAATGCAACTGTCTTTCGCACATTTATTTTTCCTGAGAATTTGCCAAAGTCCTTTATCAGTGCAAGCAAGTTTTTGAAAAATTCTCTTGGATTTTCAAGGTATTGGATCATATCATCAACAAAGAGGGATAACTTGACTTCCTCTTTTCCTATTTGGATACCCCTGATGTCCTTCTCTTATCTAATTCTTGAGCTAGAACTTCCAACACAATATTGAACAAGATGGGTGAGAGTGGGTAGTCTTGTCTTGTTCCAGTTTTCAGGGGAAATGTTTCTAGTTTCTGTCCATTTAGCAATAAGTTAGCTGTGAATTTGTCATAGATGGTGCTTACTATTTGGAGGCATTTTCCTTCTATACCTAGATGTTTGAGGGTTTTATCAATAGGGATGCTGAGTTTTATCCAAAGTTTTTTCTGCATCTAATGAGATAATCATGTGGTTCTTGTTTCTACATCTGTTGATGTATTTAATATTTTTGGTCTTGCGAATGTTGCACCAGCCCTGTATCCTGGGGATGAAGCCTACTTGGTCATGGTAGATTATTTTTGAGATGTGTTTTTGGATCCGATTTGCTAGAATCTTGTTGAGGATTTTTGCATCTATGTTCATAAGGGATATTGGCCTGTAGTTCTCTTTCTTTGTTGAATCTTTACCCTGTTTGGATATCAGTGTGATGTGAGCTTCGTAAAATGATTTGGGGAGAATTCCATCTTTCTCAATTGCCTGGAATACTTTCAGTAGGATTGGTATCAGCTCCTCCTTGTATGCTTTGTAGAATTCTGCTGGAAAGCTGTCCAGTCCAGGCTTTTTTTGGTAGGTAGTCTTCGTATGACAGAGTCAATTTCCTGGGTTGTTATTGGTCTATTTAGTGTCTCAATGTCTTCGTGTTTTAATCTGGGAAGGTTGTGTGGTGTCAGAAAGTCCTCCATTTCATCTAGGTTATTAAGTTTGTTTCCATATAGGTGTACATAGTAATCTCTGATTATCTTTTGTATTTCCTTGGGGCCATTTGTGATTTGATCTTTTGTATTTATAATTGTGCTTATTTGGGCTTTTTCCTCTCTTTTTCTTGATCATTCTGGCTAGAGGGCCATCAATCTTGTTAATTCTTTCAAAGAGCTAGTTTTTTATTTTGGTGATGTTTTCTATAATATTTTTGTCTTCCATGTACCATATTTGGGCTCTTATTTTTGTGATTTGGAATCTTCTGCTAAAGTTGAGGTTTTGGTGGTCTTCTCTTTCCAGGTCCCTTAGGTGATTTGTTAGGCTGTCCACTTGTGATCTTTCCATTTTCTTGATGTGTGCTCGTAGAGATATAAATTTCCCCTTTTAGAACTGATTTCATGGCATCCCAGAGGTTTTGGTTAGATGTTTCTTCCTTTTCATTTGTTTCCAGGATCTTTCAATTTCTTCTCTGATTTCAGTGTTGACCCATTCGTTGTGCAGCATCATGCTGCTTAGTTTCCATGTCTTTGTGGGCTTTGGGAAATGTTGTTGGTTTTTGGTATTTATTTTTATTCCTAGGTAAGTGTTCTAGATACCCATCGGCATCAGTGTGCTAGCTAGCATTGTTGTGAGAGGCTGCATTCAGAGTCAATAAAAATTTTTTTGGAGATTATTTCAGTGCACTTGCTCATTTCATTGTTGGTGATTTATGAGTGAACCTGTCCACACTGCTCTGAGTGTTCAGCAGTTTTTGACCAAAAATTGTATGATCCCTGTGCCTCACCCTACCTATTCACCTAATCTCACCCTAGAAACTTTTTGTTTTATTTTGTTTTCCCGGATGAAAAAGTTCTCAAAGGAAACATTTTACCAATGTGGAAGAAGTGAATCAAAAAAGAGCAGAAGCACTAAAAAGCATCGAAACTGAATTCAAAAATGTTCTGAGCAGTGAGAAAACATCTCGATGAGTGCATTGCATCAAACAAAGAGTACTTTGAAGGTGATTATAGTTTAAACATGCAAGAATGAATATACAACTTTTTATAAATAATTTCTGGTTTTTGGTGTCCCCTTCATATGTAAAAAAAGAGGGAATTGAATATATGTCATTATCTTTCTATATTTGCAAAAAGTGATAGTTAAAACCTAAGGGAATAAATCAAGAATTAATGAAATGAATAGCTTAGAAAAGAAAGTGTGGACACGGAAAAGTGATAGGGAATAAATAAGATTTTTCTGAGCATAAATTCTTACATAATTCTAATGTTATTAAAATGTTAATAAGTTACAAAATAGAAAAAATGAACAATAAAATGAGAAGAGTAAAAACTAAGCTTGAATACAACCGGAAACAAATGGATGTATATGTCTAGCTATTTCATAAAACTAATGATTTCATAGAAGCAAAAGTTACTCCAATTGTTCATTCAACAGGATGTTTTTTAAAAGAATAAAACCTAAGAAATCTTAAACTATACTAAGTCATTCTTAGTTTTTGATTATTATTGGTATGAGTCGCAGTTTTTATAATTTCATAATTATGTTATAGTTGTTATCTTTAGGAAGATTATAATTTTTCAAGTTACTGTATGCAATATTTGAGAACATGTATGTGCATCCATATATGTTTAACATTGACATCATTCTACATGTAAAAATTTGGAATCATTTTATTTGCTGTCTTATAAATTTGTTTATAAAAAGGTGTTGGGCAACCCTCTTGGGTCCCCTCCCACTGTGGGAGCTCTTCTGTCCTCTCAATAAATACTGCTTTAAAGAAAGAAAGAAAGGATGTCTTACTCAGAAATGTCATATTAGAGCTTTTTAAAAAAATACTATTTTTCAGCTGGGCTTGGTGGCTCAGCCTGTAATCCCATGCCTTTGGGAGACTGAGGTGAGTGAACTGCCTGAACCCGTGGGTTCGAGACCCACCTGGGCAACTTGGCGAGACCTCATCTCTACAATAAATCAAAAACTAGCTGGACGTGATAGCACGCGCCTGTGGTTCCAGCTACTTGGAAGGCTGAGGCAGAAGGATCGCCGGAGCCCAGCAGGTTGAGGCTGCGGTGGCCGGGAGTGGCCACTGCACTCCAATCTAGGCAACAGAGTGAGACTCCAACTCAAAAAAACAAAAAAATAGTATTTTTCTTACTATTTTTTTCTTTAAAATTTCAGCAGTTTTATATCTGTAACATAATGTAAATAATTGACTTAAAATCCAAGTTTTACCGTGCTAATAATCTTTCTTTCTTACAAGCCATGATCTCTTAAGGTGAAATAATATAAACAAATACATAATGAACCAAGTGATCAAGTAAATTAAACAAAGAAACAAAACTTACACAATTTCCAGATATTATAAGACCTGAACTAATCTCATTTGTTAATAAAACTATGCATCCATTTTCCTTTGCAAAGGATGTTAATTATTGTGGTCCTAAACTTTTTATCATACATATAATGTCAATTTTTGGCATTTTATAAGGTATTATATGTACAATTAATTACATAATACAGTACATATTATATACAATTATATAATATATATTTATTGATATGATTATATTTTTTGCATTATATTACCATGCATTCACCATTGTTTCCAGAGATGCAGACTCTGAGGTGTGCTGTGTATAATTGTTTTGTCATTGATCCAATGGCTCCTGCCAGACATACACTGGCATTCACATTGTAGGCCATATTTCCTCACTGAAATTTCTTCCTGAATAATTTACTTTTTGCATAAACTCATTCTCTGTAAAAATATGCTCTGCCTATGCTATAAGCAATTGATTGTAGTGATCTATAAGTTTGCATAGTAATATTAAAATAAATGGTCTGTTTCCAGTATTTAATGCTGTATTGAAATAGAGTATTATCTATGATACTGATGTTACAGTTTAGATATTTTTTTAGAGGTTTTTTTGGGAAAATATTATGCATAACAATTTTAAGCAATATGTTTTTCCATTTTATTTTGGAGATATGATATGTAAATTCTCTTTACATATAAATCTGGAATTTACTCTAAAATTTGACATAAAAAATACATTCCAATATATTAAATTCAATGGTTTAGAATTTTTTATGGTATTACCATCTAGAGACTCACACTATTTGAATTGTTTGAATGGGAGAAGTCAAACCTACCTTTATATCTTACTTAATAAAAGCATTGTTGAGTAGTGGAAGGTGTTAGTAAAATAATATAATCTGTAACTCAATAATTTTATTATTAAAACTTGCTTAGGTAAAAATATAAACCAGAGTAATCTAAAAGTTTGGCTTTCGAGATGGGGTCTAATCTAAAATCACTGAAAAATGATTAATGGATATGTGTTTTATCTTTTGTTATAAAATTTTCTTCTTTTTAAATTTTCTGAGGAGCTATTTAAATAATTTTTGCATAAAATTGAAAATTAGTGCATAGCTTGTGTTTTCTAAAATTATTCCTTTTTATATTATTTTCCAATCACTTTTTTGGCCTGTATCACAGATTCTAACATATCTGGAATATTTTGTCTTTTAGTTAACACAACTTATTCAGAACAAAAATATAGCATTTGTATACTTGTGCATCAACTCTATCTCATTCATGTTATCACTTGTTATCAATGTAAGAGCCACCAGAAATTTTCTAGACTCCTCTTCTTTTATCTTCCTACATTAAACCACCCTTGCTGTTTCTTTGGGCTTACTCTTCTTATTATCATTTAAAAACATTCTTTTTTCCTCTGTTCCTGTTTGGATTGAACATTCATTATCTCCCAATTGGACCGTGGTGATTTCCTGCCAACCAATATCACCACTTTTGGTCTATTTCTCTTCCAAACAATTTCTGAATTGCTGAAAACATTATCATTCTAAAATAAAATTCTAGCTATATTACTCTCTTGTTTTGATCCTTTTCTTACTACCACATGTCATTTACAAATCTTTATTATTTGGTCACAACTATCTTTAGAGTATCTGTCTCTAGCTATTCCAAGCACTTCAGAATCTTCATAATTCTAAATAAATGCTAAGATGGTTCAAGTTTTGGTGTCTTTGTAGCTGATGTCTTTCTGTCTTGAGTAATTATTGCTCTTCTCCACTAGATGCAGTCACTTAAATTCTCTTCTCTATAAAGCTTCACAGATTACTCAGAAGTGAGTTCCTCCTTCTTCAGCTATTCAAGTTCTTTGCAGGGTACAGATATGGCATACTCATTTTTGTGTCTGTAAAACATTCCCTGACACATAACATACATTTCAATTCATACAAAATGAAAACATGGCCAGGCCCGGTGGCTCAGCCTATAATCCCGTGACTTGGGAGGCCAAGGTGAGTGAATTACCTGAGCCTACAGGTTGGAGACCCGCCTGAGCAACTTGGTGAGACCTCATCTCTACAATAAATCAAAAAAATTAGCTGGGCGTGGTAGCGCGCTCCTGTAGTTCCAGCTACTTGGAAGGCTGAGGTGGAAGGATCGCTGGAGCCCAGCAGGTTGAGGCTGCGATGGCTGGGAGCCTGCCACTGCATTCCAGTCTGAGTGACAGAGTGAGACTCCAACTCAAAAAAAAAGAAAAGAAAAGAAAAGAAAACAACAGTGTTTACATCATAAAAATTAACAAAGGAACAGTGGTACATTTAAAACGGAAATACAGTTAACCACATGGTGGATTTTTTTTTTTCCCCCAAAGTCAAAGAATATCACTAAGGTAGAAGTCTTGGTAAGCTAAGTTAGTTTATCTGAATTATTGAATTAATGATTAGCAAATTCAGAAAAAACACTTTTAAATGACAGTTACCTTTTGGGACTTAAAAGAAATAAATAACATACGATTAGTTATTAGTTTAAATTAGTATTTTAAAGGTAAGTAGGATTTGTTTAAATTAGCTGTGGTAAGACATGCAGACCAAGAAATGACTGTTATGAAGAAAGAACTTTATTATATTCATAGTATCCTAAAACAGGAGGCAATAATATATTATACAGGGGGCCATACAGAGAAGCATCAGGTTCAGTTTGGAGGCAGAAGGAGCAAGGGAAAAGTGTGATTTTTTTCAGGAAGAAATGGGCAAGGCAGAGTAAATTAGATTGGGCTAATTTGAATGTCAGGGGCTCTGGGGCACAGAGCTGTCCCTTTCTGTCTGGTACCCGTCCCTGGGATTATCGGAGTAGGTGGATAGAAGTCCCCTGGAGAATAAGAGCTTGTAATGGAGGTCTTATGTAATGAGCATATGGACTCTGGATGCATTGGCTTGCATGTAAAAGGTGCACCACAGGTGAGCTGTCCCCCATCTCTAGGAACTGGCCAACCCTAGGAAGTCAGTCCTTCCAGCGTCAGCAATGCCCCAAGATGTCAAAACATCAGAATAAAGAGCAAACATAGCTAACACAATGAGAAATAAAACAAAGCTATGTGAAACAAATCTCAAACAACGAAGTAACCAATAAAGGATGTTCATCACCTCCTCCTTGTTTTTCAATATTAAAAGAGTCTTTATTTGCAACTATTTGACCATTGTGAACTTATAAAGTATAAGAGAGAAGCTGAGAGAAAACAGCTCTGAATACAGAGGCTTTGTGTGCAAACAGCTTAGATAGCAAGATCTTATGATCTAAACATTGAAGGCTCTCTCTGTGTCAAGCACAGCCAGACTGAGCAGCCCAGCAGCCAGTGGCAGAGCAAACACACATTTCATCCACAGAAAACGACTCTGGGTGTCTTAGTGGTTGCCATTCTGGCAAAGGTCCTTGAGACCCTGGGAGACAGTGAGGGGTCGTAGGGCAGGTGCTGGACGATGTTTGTTTCCAAATCTTTTGGGATCTGGACAGTCCATCCTATTACATTTCTGGCTATGGTATGGCACATCCTCTTTTAATGTGCTAGAGATACAGACTGATGAATTAAAATTTTGAAACAAGTTAAGGTGACAGACAGAAAAATATTGTCAGCCATTGCAGTTCAAAACCACGTATAAGCACTGCCTGTACCTCTATCTATCTTCCTTCTGTGCAATTCATCAATCCTCTTTTTCTCATGGATAAGTGTTTACCTTCTGTTAACACTCCACTGAGGTGTTCCTGCCAGGGACAGTAGGGGGCCAGCTGGTGGCTTCCTTCATGTTAATACCCAAAGGAAGGACATGGATTAATGAAACCACAGGATGCCACAATTTTCTGGCTTGAAGGATGCCATCTTCAATTCTTAGGGGTTTAGTTTGGTGAGAACACAAATATGATCTTATTGTAAAAGTGATTCACTAAGACAGGAGCCCCGTTTCTGTTAAAAAAATCACATTAGGACACATTTCTTAGTCTCCACAGAAAATTAAATAGAAATTTGTGACTGAGTTACTTTTTCAGCTGAGACAGTGAGAACTGCATAAAAGCTACTATTGTTGACTAATATAAAAAACAGGATATGGTTAGCAACTATGAAATCGTGAAGGATTTTGTACTCCTTTAATTGTTCTCTTTTCGAGTCTGTTTTGAAAGTGCACTCAGCTTCCTTGGAACCCCTGCCCCTCCGGCCAAAAGAACTTGAAGTGCTTGCTGCTTTCCCTGTCCTCCCCTCACCATTGTCTTGGTAAAGAGAGAAGGCCACCATCACAGCTGTGTGACAGTAGGAATCATTAAAAAAAAACATAGTGCCCAGATGGAAAAGAAATGTGCTGTTGGAGGGGAAGATGCTGCTTGTCAATCCATATAGATTGCATAGGACTTGATTGCAAGCACTCAGGGATACTTAATTCTAGTATAATCTCTCAGGAAAAAGCCCTTCTGTGTGAATGGAGAATGACTTAAAATTTCTACCAGGGACATTGAGGCTGAAGGAATAACATAAGGAAAAATGGGACCAGATAAACTAAATCATGATGTCTGCCCCAAAAGAGAGGGTTAAGGATAAGAATGGATTAGACATGATGCAAACAAAACAAAACAAAACAAACAAACCAAAAACAACTGATAGAAGATTTAGCGATTCTCTCTCAAAGTCTCTTACTGGAACTTTATCCCACTCTTTGTTTATACAGATATAATTACATTAAAGTTACCAAAGTTATTAAATACACTGAAGACATTTTCCTGTGGTTATTAACAGATTAATCTTGTGCTTATAGTTTATGATGTTGCTAAAAACTAAATACATAGGTAGTTCCATAGAATGTGGGAAAGAGGAATAAAAAAATATAAAGCAGAACACCTGCTTCCAATGGAAGAAAAAGCTCCTATAATAAAGCTCTCCTCCACACCCACTTGCATAATGACTTACTGAACGCCTACTACGTGAAATGCACGGAGCATGGCCAAACATGACCAGCTACCTTGGGTGTACCCCATGGCTTTGAAGTTGCTCAGAAAGTTGTGTGACAGAGAAGCCAAACAAAGAACTCCCTTGCAAGAAGAAGGGTGAGAACTGTATGCCTCACAGCAGGCAATTCAGCCAAAGAATATAAACTCCTTGTAGACAAGTTCTAGCTTTTGAATTTGCTGAAGTAGGTGTTGCCCAGCAGTCCAGTTGAATCCACTTCTTTATTCAAGTCTCCATTAAACTAAGTGCATTTAAATGAAAACCCATACTTTATTTTTGTTTCTCTCGTGCCATTCAGGGTGCCAAGTGTCAGTTCTTGAGAAGACCTTAGCAATTGTCTATTTTTCCATCCTGTTCTTAAGACCAGATTGACTCATATCTGATGCTAAAATGTGTAGTTTGCAATTATTTCTCCCTCTCTCTCTTTAATTCTTTCATAGTTGTATAACATGTTTATTTAAAAGTTTACAATTGTATTGAAACCACAGCCTAGATGCTGACATCATTGATAAGTATTTTTATTTGGTTTTTCTTTTACAAATTGTCACTCAGTAAAATTGACACTTTTGCTTGTGGTATACAGTTTTATGAATTTTAGCATGTTTAGATTGCTATAACCACCACTACATTCAGCACACAAAATGACTATATCGGTGTAGAATACTGTCTCATGCTGTCCTCTGTAGTCACTCCCTCTGCTAAATATAATTCTTGACAGCCTGTGAGCTGTTCTACAGAAAGACCAATTTTTACCAGTAAGGGGAATTTTAGTTCATTCTATAAACAGGTGTCCCAAGTTGGGGTAGTTGGAGTTCATGCGTAGAGATGAGAAAAAAATATTAATGTATTTAAATATGAATGCTATTAAATATATTTTTAGATGTGTTTTTCTTTTATATTGATAGTTTCTCTAGCTTTATGGTCCATGAAAGAAACAAGTAAAGAAGACACACACACACACACACACACACACACACACACACACACACACACACGTATTTCCCACTCATTTATTATTTTTAATCTAACTTGTTCACTACTCAGAATATTTATACTCTAGTTAAAATGGCATAAGGCAAATAAGACAAAGGTAATTTTTATGGGGGACCATGCCTCACTTACCTCTGATTATAGATATAGTTGCTATCGTTACTCCCAAGTTAAACAAGGTACGTATTATCATAACTTCACAACATAGAGCTTCTATCCCAAATGTTCTTAACTTTCTGCCATCTTTTAGAGTAAGTTGTGAGCCTTTTCAGAGATCCCTTTCCCAAATTAAGGTCAAGAAAGATTGAATATTTTCCACAAAGGTTGAAGTAGCTTATATTCTTACCTACAGTGTAGAAGCATTCCCTTTTCTCTACAGTCACACCAACACCTGTATTTTTTCTTTTTAATGATAGCCATATTTAAAATCATAAAGAAGAACAAAACATGTCGTTTGCAGCAACAGAGATGTAGCTGGAAACCATCATTCTAAATGAACTATCGCAGAAACAAACAAAAAAATGAAAGCCACATGTCTCACTAAGGTTATATGAGCAAAAAGGTGGGAACAACAGATACTGGACACTGCTTAAGGAGGGAGAGTGGGAAGAGGGATATGTACACAACCATATACTGGGTAACAGGTTCACTATCAGGGGGCGAGAGGCCTTGCTAGAAGCCCAAACCTCACCTTCACGCAATTGACTTAAGTAGTAAATCCTCACATGTACTCCCACAACTCTAAAAATAATAATAAAGATAATAAAATAAATTTAAAAATTAAAAAAGAAATGTTGACTATTGTAATACAAGGGAGGTGGAGGGCCAAAGGGAAAATCAAAAGGTCTTTATAGTGCATGTATACTTCGTGTCTTGTCCTTGGGAGAATGTCAAATAAGTGAAATTAAACAATATACAGCATTTTGAAACTTTTTTCTGTTACTCAGAATAATACTTCTGAGTTTTTTTGAAATTGTGTATATCCCTAGTTCTAGTTCATTTCTTTTTGTTGCTGAGTAATATTCCTGTAATTATGTATAGATAAGTAAAGAACAAGATGTGGTTCCTATTAAGAGTTTCAGAGAACTGCAATAGAATACTCCATATTGTGTATATTTCTGTTTTCCCATTGAAGGACAATTGGGTTATTCTAGTGTTGAGTATTTATTATTAGAGCAGCTTTGAATATTCATGTACATGTGTTTGTGTGAATGCAAGTTTTTATATATCTAGGGTAAATACACAGGAGTCACATTGATTGTATACTTGTTAAGCATATGTTGAACTCTACAAGAAACTGTCTCATAGTTTTACTGTGTTTTTTAATTTTAAAACTCTCTCAAATTTCCATTTACTGCTGTCAAATCAATATTTCCCAAATGAGCTTTCAAAATTTTATGCTAAATTTTAAATAAACTTAGGAATATCTCCCAATAGGTGACTAAATTCATAGCCATTGAAAACACTTCACTGATAGTTTTTCAAGATAAGATATAGTTATCTGAGAAAGTTTGGATTTAAAAAATTCCTAATACTCTATAATGAATAATTATGCAAGTGCTTATTAATTTATCCTCATCCATACAGTAGATAGATATGTATAGAAATAAATGCATTAGGTAATACAAACACTATAAGAATTCACTGTAATGTATTAAAGTGTCTTTTAGGATAAACTGTCAGTTTGTTTTAAAAGACAATTATTTTCATATAAAGTTGGAGAGAAAAATATTACCATGCTAATATTAAAATAGCATTTCCTCGTTTTCTATCTATGATTGCCATATTCTTAAAAAAAAAGCGAATCATAAGGAAATACTATAAATGAGTTGAGTTTTATTATTATGTTTGCTTGGTACTTAATCAGACTAGTAGCATTGACTGAACTCTTTTTTATTAAGAATTTGAAGAATTTTTTAAAAAGGATAAAAATATTATATTCATCAGTTGTAGTCTATCAACTGCTTGTCAGAAAGGAAAAATGTTTGCAGTTATTTAATCTTCTGTCTAACAAAACTTATAGCATGTCTGCAAAAGCCATGGTTTTAGAAGCACGATTACTAATATTTTAATTCAACACATGAATAAAAAATGAAATTTTTTTTTTGCTTTATGCTTTATGGTTCATAAATTTAATAGAACTAAGTAGTCAAAGAATATGTGAAAAAATACTCTGGTTGGGCTGTTGACCACATCTGCTTCTGCATTTTAATAATGCTACTTTTCTTTTTAAATAAATTAGCTTTTCATATATCTAACATCTATTCCTAAACACCTATGCATCACCAAACAACAGTGAAGCAATCAACTGCTCTGTTTACCTCAGCTCATGAACTGCACCTGCTTACCTTGATTGAATGTGTGTATGTGTCAAGCCTAATTCAGCAAAACGGAGAACTAAACTATTGATTCACTTTTAAAATACAAGCCATCCACCATTAAATGTCGAAAACCATAAAAGGATAGAATTGCAGGTAATATTATTAACTTAAGGGAGGAACACACCATTTTCTCTTTTCAGTTGGACTCTCTGAATTCCAGCATGTGCTTTCTAATGAGATAAATAGAGTGGTCTGGCCAGTTCAAACACAGCCCATTACTTTCGCACTATAAACATTTTTTTTTTTTATTTCACAGAGACCATGTGTGAACTCCCTATAACCTCATTCATTCTAATGCCCTTAAATTCAATAGCTGTTTCCGAATGTACAGCTACATTTCCAAGGTTTTGCGGCTGACAAAGCTAAAAGAACTTGTTCAACTTTGAATTGGGGTATACTGATGCACCAAGATTTTATTCATAAGTCACCAGTCTTCTCATCTATACCATTTTTTTCTTTATCCCTGCTCTATATTGTATACATATTTTAATCCTAGCAACTTGCTCTCTTTTTCATATTTATGAAGTAGGAAATCTTGTGCTCAGATCATCCCGTATTCAGTGGTCACTTCAAGTATCTTACTTAACCCAGGGCACTTGGTCCAATTATTGTCTGTAAATGTTCATATTAGATACTGTTCTGCCACCCAATGAGTTCTTGCTTCCTTTGTCTACCACATATTACATCTCACTTCTCTGGGTTAAAATGTGGGTTGCCAGTGCTAATTTGATAACAGAAAAAAACTGGAGCCAGAGATCATAAGTAAGTGTCACAGACATCATTTAGTGGTAGTTACTCAGAATGCTCAAAATGGAGGGTCACATTTGGCTTTGAGGAAGCTCTTGGAGAGAAAATAGTTATATAGAATTCACAGCCATGTAATTATAAAGTTAAGGTGACACTACAAAAATGTCACTTTTTGTGTGTATGCTTGTAATGGGGTGGTAGATGAAATTAGGACTACATAGATGAATGGAGCCAGCATAAGAGGAAACCCTACCTTTTTTCCCAGAACTGCTCTCTGATAAACTCTCCTCTCCCTTTTCTCTCCTTTATTACAGTTAAATATAATTCTAGAAGTCATTTCTCTGTTCAGAACCTTGACTTACCCCTCTGGATCTTATGGACTTTATTACCTTGATTCTGACATCTTGGTTTCTAGAAGAACTCTTCAGGACATAATGACTTTCCCTTGATTATATCTACCATTGTAGTTGGCAACTTTTATTAAAAAGCATCACATTAAAAAAGCCATGTAATCTCTTTTATTTTTCAAATAATGAACAATTTATACAAGTATTAAAATATATCATGATAAAATGCCCAAGGATCCCTTTCAAAATCTGACATCAAAAGCAAATGACTTTAATTTGACATAATTGGTTTTTATTAATCTATTTAAAGATCTCTATATACTGTTGTGTTTTTTTAAATCAAAGGCAAAGTATAAAATTAATGCATTGAGAATTAATTAGAGAACCTTTTAAAAAACATAGAAACCGAATTATGTCTGCCTGCTGAATTTATCTATAAGTAAATATATGATCATTTCGGTATTTCACAACCTACTCCTCATATATTTTTTATTATGCAGTTTTCTTTTTTCCCTAGTTTAAATGCATTTGCTGGCATATATATGAAACATTACTTAAATGTTTTGCAATTTGTAAAAACATGAATGAGTTAGAATATTTTTTTCTCATTTAAAAAGGGAATTGTTAAGTTCAGTACTGTCTATCATTAATTGATTGAGTGCTTTGAGAGAAAAAAAAAATAAAGAAAAGTGAATAGTAATCTCATTGGGTTTCTGAGTTTTCATCTAAGCCAGAGCTTCCACAGACCCATGACATGACGCCATCAGGAAGACAGCTCTAAGCAACATTTTAATTGTTCTAAAAGTTGAAAGAACTAAAAAAAAAATTTCCTCTTTTGTTTTTCTCATAATGCAAGTTATTGTTTTATATATACAGAAGGGAAAGTTCAGGCAGAGGAGAAGAATAGAAAAAGCACTTGATTTTTTTTCAGTACTTGAGACTTATAAGTGAAAGTGCATAATATTTCAAATTTTTCTTATTCCAAAAGATTATTTCCCTCCCTCCCTTCTTTTCTTTTCTTTTCTTTCTTTCTTTCTTTCTTTCTTTCTTTCTTTCTTTCTTTCTTTCTTCTTTCCTTCCTTCCTTCCTTCCTTCCTTCCTTTCTTTTCTTCTCTCTTCTGTCTCTAACATTCACCCAGGTCAAGTGAGACTTCATGAACGGATGGAAAGAGAAAGAAGAGACCAAACTTTTCCAAGGAATTTCTGAGTGTTTAAGCCTTATAAAGGAAATATTAGTTAAAAATGTGACTTATTTATTGTTCTGTAGCATATTACTGACAAATCCAAACTCTTTTTCTAATGCTGTCATCAGTGCCCATGGCTCAAATAGTAATAAACAAAAGTCTTTAAGGATGATTTATTTTCCTGTTTTTCACTCACTTGTTCATAAGGCAAATGTTTAATATAAATTTTCAGTGAACCCTAGTGTAAATACCACCATCAATTTCAGGTGTTGGGATAGACACTGGGCATTTGACAGGGAGCAAGTTGGACACAGACTCATCCTCAATTAGATTGTATGTTTTGGTATAGGAACACATACCGTAAACCCGAAATGATACAAACCAATAACCATTGTCATAAGTGCTACAAAACTGTACAGAGTGAATGAATAAAAGGGAGACCAGATCTCAATTAGAACTGGGAACTTGGATAAGGTTTATAGAATTAATTCTATTATAAACAATTTAATCAACTTGGAAATAGCAAATCAGTTCAATTTTTATAGAAATACTGTTTGATATTTTTATGTCTATTGATAAGTTAAAAGTGAAACAGCGTATATATATGTTGTAAATTTATTTGTTTTTTAATGTGAGCAGCTTCTTTGCTAAATTGGATAAGAGTTTTAGAATATTGGAAGGACATTTCCTTGGATTTTAGTGCTATTCACAATATGTTGGCAATAGGCATATCTATTTTATTTATTTATTTTTTTGAGTTGGAGTCTCACTCTGTCGCCCAGACTGGAGTGCAGTGGCCACTTCCAGCCACCGCAGCCTCAACCTGCTGGGCTCCGGCGATCCTTCTGCTTCAGCCTTCCACGTAGCTGAAACTACATGCACGCGCTACCATGCCCGGCTAATTTTTTTATTTATTGTAGAGATGAGGTCCTGCCTGCCCAGGCGGGTCTTGAACACGTGGGCTCAGGCAATCCACTCACCTCAACTTCCCAAAGGCGCGGGATTACAGGCTGAGCCACTGAGCCCGGCTGGCATATCTACTTTTAATTTTATTCAATATTATAAATATGTTACCCATCATATATTTTTTAAAATTTAGATCATCAGATGAACATTAAACCAAGCCCTGATTTTGGCATTTGACAATTTCCACTGTGCTAATATTCCCCCAATGGCTGTTTTCAAACTAACAATGTGGTCACTGAATGTGGAGTTGGTAATATATGTGTAGTAGCACACCTTTGTGTTTGCTTTTTTTTTTTTTTGAGTTGGAGTCTCTCTCTGTCGCCCAGACTGGAGTGCAGGGGCCGCTCCCGGCCACCGCAGCCTGGACCTGCTGGGCTCCGGCGATCCTTCCGCCTCAGCCTTCCAAGTAGCTGGAATTACAGGCGTGTTCCACGCCCGGCTGATTTTTTGATTTATTGTAGAGATGAGGTCTGGCTGCCCAGGCGGGTCTCGAGCCCGCAGGGTCAGGCAATCCACTCACCTCAGCCTCCCAAAGGCGCGGGATTACAGGCTGAGCCACCGAGCCCGGCTTGTGTTTGCTTTTTAAAAAAAATTAATGAGTATTTTTTATTTTAAAGATGTGGGGTACAATTCAGGATTAGGTACATAAGTAGTCATCGAGCAGGCAAAGTTTGGGTAACCTTATTGATATGTGCTCCCTTAACACCCCCCTGGCAGTGTCCCACTACTGCCAATCCCTTTCTTATACTGTTATGATAGATGTTCAGGGTCCACTTATGAGTGACTACATGTAGCATTCAGATCTTTGTTTCTGTGATAAATCACTGTGTATTATAGACTCTAAACTCATCCAAGTATTTGCAAAATCCGTAATTTTGTTTTTCTTTTCTTTTTTTTTTTTGAGTTGGAGTTTCATTCGTTCGCCCAGACTGGAGTGCAGTGGCCGCTCCCGGCCACCGCAGCCTCGCCTGCTGGGCTCCAGCGACCC
>NW_007248078.1:873469-875083 GCF_000164805.1 Carlito syrichta
AATTTTTTGATTTATTGTAGAGATGAGGTCTCGCTGCCCAGGCAGGTCTCGAACCTGCGGGCTCAGGCATTCCACTCACCTCAGCCTCCCAAAGGCGCGGGATTACAGGCTGAGCCACCAATCCCGGCTTCTTTATGTTGCATAATATTCATTGTGTATATGTACCACATTTTTTTTTTTTTTTTGAGTTGGAGTCTCACTCTGTCGCCCAGACTGAAGTGCAATGTCCGCTCCCGGCCACCGCAGCCTCTACCTGCTGGGCTCCGGCGATCCTTCTGCCTCAGCCTTCCAAGTAGCTGAAACTACAGGCATGCGCTACCACGCCTGGCTCATTTTTTGATTTATTGTAGAGATGAGGTCTCGCCAAGTTGCCCAGGCGGGTCTCGAACCCGCGGGCTCAGGCAATCCACTCACCTCAGCCTCCCAAAGGCACGGGATTACAGGTTGAGCCACCGAGCCTGGCGTGTACCACATTTTTTTATCCAGTCCACTATCAATGGGCAGCACGGTTGGTTCATGTTTTTGCTATTGGGAATAATGCTGCAATACACATGCATGTACAGGTATCTTTTTCATAGAGTGATTTGATATGCCTTCAGGTATATTCCCAGAAGGGGGATTGATGGGTTATATGGAAGGTCGATTTTTAGATCTTTTAGAAATCTCCACACTGTTTTCCACAGAGGTTGTACTAGTTTACACTCCCACAAACAGTGTAGAGGTGTTCCTTTTCTCCGCATCCCATTCAGCGTCTGCTGTTTCTTGAGTTATTGATGATGGGCATCCTGAATAGAATTAGGTGCTATGTAAAACTTCAAACTATAGGAATCCTAGAAGAAAATGTAGGAAATATCTTATAGAAATTGTAATAGGCAACCAATTCTTGATAAACTCTACAAAAGTGAATACCATAAAATATAAGATAGACAAGTGGGATCTCATCAAACTGAAAAGCTTCTGAAAAGCAAAAAAAACAAAAACAAAAACAAAAACAAGAGAGTGAGGAGACAGCACACAGAATGAGAAAAAATATTTGCCAACTGTATATCTGACAAAGGCCTAATATCCAGGCTCTACAAGGAATTCAAACATGCCAAAAGGAAAAAAAAAACCCTATTAAAAAGTGGGTAAAAGATATGAATAGACACTTCTCAGAAGAAGACATAACAACCAACAGATACATGAAAAAAATGCTCAGCCTTATTAATCATCAGATAAATGCAAATTAAACCACCATTATTTTTTCTTAAAGCCCACTTTATTTATTTATTCATTTATTTATTTATTTTTCTTTTTACTTTTAAAATGTTGGGTACAATTCAGAGTTAGGTATATAAATGTTCATTATGCAGGTACCCTTGTTGATAAGGTGAGCCCTTTTCTCCCCTGGCAGTTTCTCTCAACTACCAATCCCACCCCCCCTCCCCTGGCAGTTTCCCACTACTACCAATCCTTTTCTTATAATATTATGATAACTGTTCAAGGTCCACTTTTCTTTTTATTGAGTTGGAGTCTCACTCTCTCACCCAGACTGGAGTGCAGTGGCCGCTCCCGGCCACCGCAGCCTCGACCTGCTGGGCTCTGGCGAGTCTTCTGCCTCAGCCTTCCAAGTAG
>NW_007248078.1:875785-920255 GCF_000164805.1 Carlito syrichta
TGGGCAGCATGGTTGGTTCCATGTTTTTGCTATTGTGAATAGAGCTGCAACAAACATGCGTGTGCAGGTATCTTTTTTGGAGAATGATTTGTGTTCCTCTGGGTATATTCCCAGTAGGGGGATTGCTGGAGCAAATGGAAGGTCAATTTCTAGTTCTTTCAGAAATCGTCACACTGTCATCCAAAGAATTTGTACTAATTTGCATTCCCACCAGCAGTGTAGAAATGTTCCTTTTTCTCCACATCCTTGCCAGCATCTGTTGTTGTTTGTTTTGATAATGATAACCATTCTTACCGGGGTTAGGTGGTGACTCAATGTGGTTTTGATTTGCATTTCTCTGATGATGAGAGAGACTGAGCTCTTTGTCATGGGTCTGTTGGCTGCTGTATATCTTCTTTTGAGAAGTGTTTATTCATGTCTTTTGCCCACTTTGTAATGGGGCTGTTTGTTTTTTTCTTTTCAGCATGTTTGAGTTTCTTGTAGATTCTAGCTGTTACGCCTTTGTCAGATATGCAGTTGGCAAATATTTTGTCCCATTTTGTGGGTAGTCTCCCTGCTCTCTTGATGGTTTCTTTTGCTTTGCAGAAGCTCGTGAGTTTGATGAGATCCAGTTGCCTATCTTACTTTTTATGGTATGAGCACTTAGGGTTTTGGTCAGGAATTGGTTGCCAGTTCCAATTTCCATAAGTGTATCTTTTGCACTTTCTGAGATTCTTGCAGTTTGAGGTTTTACATTTAGGTCTTTGATCCATTTAGAGTTACTTTTTGTGTATGGTGATAGGTAGGGGTCCTGTTTCAATCTTCTGCATGTGATCAGTCAGTTTTCTCAGTACCATTTACTGAATAGGTTCTCCTCTCCTCAGTGGTTGTTGTTGGAGGCTTTGTCAAAGATGAGTTGGTTGAGAAATTGAGGCTTTGCTTCTGGAACCTTTATACTGTTCCATCGGTCTATATGCCTGTTCTTGTATGAATACCAGGCTGTTTTGATTACTGTAGGCTTATAGTACAGTTTGAAGTCTGGAAGTGTGATACCTCCTGCTGTGTTTCTTTTGCTAAGGATTGTTTTGGCTATTCTTGGTCATTTATGTTTCCATATGAATTTCCGTATTGTCATTTCCAGCTCTGAGAAGAATGATGTTGGTAATTTAATGGATATTGTGTTGAATCTGTAGATTGCCTTTGGTAGAATGGACATCTTAACAATTAAAACTACCTTTGTGTTTCTACCACACACACACAATAGCAGAAATAAACTCAAGGGTGTAGGTGACAATGAAATGTTCAGAAATTATTGAGAAGTGATGAATTCTGAGTTTTGTTTACCTATTTAACTTAAATGCTCACCAAATTCCTGTGATTCTAACAATCAAATGCTGCCAGCATGCCACACTGACAAGCATATATAACTAAAGAAAGTATTCTGGAAAGTTGATCACTGCACATCTCAGTTCTGGCTCCAGAATTTTATAGCAGGTGATGTTCTTTGGGTTGATTTTTAGGAAGAAAGTATGTTCACAAGCCCAAGAAGATGCTTGGAATTTGGTGTACATGCCCAGAATTTTGGTATCAGTTTCTTTTTCTTGCCTTCAGATTCTGGAAATACTTTGCCTTCTTGATGGACAAAAACCCACCTTCACTTTGATTATTCCTAATGGAATCAATGTTCTGATAGATGTTCCATGCATTTTCAAAATGTCCTGGAGTCTATGTGTTCCTCTGGAACATTTATTTTAAATTTTATTTATAAAAGTTAAAAATAACACTATTTATCATATTTTCTAAAAGTTTAGAACCCTGGGAACAGTTGAGCAGTATCACATTTCTGAGGAAATGTTGGTTTAAACTGTTCTGCTTTAAGGCTATTGCCAAGGTGTACACAGAAATACATAATGTAAGAAAAGGAGAAAGACAGTGAGGAAGGAGGAGAGAGATCTCCCATAATGAGTTTCTTTTTCTGTAATTGAATAAATAGTTGACTGAATCATAGCTATTTAAATGTCTAAGTGCAGAGTCAATATAATTAGGCAACTAATATCATATTTTAATGTACAGCTTTGAAACTGAAATGGGCTTCTCAATGGTATGTTCTGATCTCCTGCTCATGCAGAACACATTTCCATAACACTCACATTTTGGGCCAAATTTTAAAACATATCAATATTATTTTTATTAAGCTAACATAGTCTTTATTTTCAATCCCTTTTTCTCCCACAGCTCACAGTCACATTTTAAGTAGACTCTCGACACAAAGTATCTCATCTATTTGCCATCTCTCTACCTGTTATCCATTTACCAATCTACCACTCTATGTAGCTAATGATCTATCCTCTATCACTGCTTCTCTCTGTTTCAGCCTATGTCTCTCCTACACAGCTCTCTGTTTCTTTCCTTTGGTCTTAGCTATCCCTGTCGCTAAAACATCATTTGCTTATTTATATCATCTATCAAAAGAGAAAATACATGTCTGTCAGTTGATGGAGTTAGTGTACCTTCCACTTTTTTTTTTTAGTTTCAGTAGTTTTAAGAGATACGTATGATTTTTGATTACACGGATACATTGTGTAGTGGTGAAGGGGTCTGGGCTTCTCCCACCTGTACACATTGTACCTGATAGGTGAGTTTTTAACTCCTCCCTCCATTTCCACCTTCCCTTTTTGAGTCACCAATGTCCATTATACCATTCTATATACCTTTGCAGATCCTTATTTTAGCTCCCACTTGTAAGTGGGAACATGTGGCATTTAGTTTTCCATTTCTTCGTTAGTTCACTTAGGATGATGTTCTCCAAGTTGCTGCAAAATATATTATTTCATTCCTTTTCAATGCTGAATACTATGTGTGTGTGTGTGTGTGTGTGTGTGTGTGTGTGTGTATGATGTGAGTGCAAGTGTCTCTTTTGTATGATGACCTCTGAATGAGATTACATAGTAACTGAGAAAAAATCCAAAACTATGCTAAGATATCAAGTCTGGGAAATTAACTAGGTTTGCCTAAAATCTAACTACTCCCCCCTCACAAATTAGACCCCTAGATAGAGATCCAATGCTAACAAAACTACAATTTCTCCAGGTGAGGTGGCTCACACATGTAATCCCAACACACTGAAAGGCCAAGGCAGGAGAATCACTTGAGTCCAGAAGTTCAAGACCAGCCTGGGCAAAATAGTGAGACCTTGTCTCTACAAAAAAATTAAAAAATTAGCTGGATGTGGTGACGTACTCCTGTAGTCCTAGCTACTTGGGAAGCTGGAGCCAGAGAATCACCTGAGCCCAGGAGGTCAAGGCTGTGGTGACCTATGATCTTGCCACTGCACTCCAGTCTGAACAGATGACAGAGTGAGATCCCAACTCAAAACAAAACAAAACAGCTAAAATGTACTGAGCCCGTAGTATATGCCAAGCATTCTGCTAGGTATTATCTGAATTGATCTGCACAACAGAAGCACATGAGGTCATTACTACTGCCATCTCTAAGGAATATTATTGATAGGTTAAGTAACTTGCCTAAGGTCACAAAGGTAAATGGAGAAACCAGGATTCAAATCCAGGTAGTCTGATTCTAGAGGCACTGCATTTTATTGAATTCTGAGGCCTCTGGATTTTCCTGGCTATGCAAAATCTCATGCTTGGTCTCAATAAATACTTCTTCCAATTCAACACAATATTTTATCACTGAATTCACACAGAATTAAGTTTCTACAATTTAATTCACCTGTGTAGTTTATGCCAAATGTTTGAGTAAATGTGCATTTATTTTTATTCCAAACTCTTGAGGAAAATGCAATTTAGAATGCTCCTGGGGAAGTTGTTGAATTAGACACATCTTGATATTGAAATATTAGAATTATGTTCTCTGTAAAATGTACAAATTACTGGTCACACACACATGGAACAATTTACTTATGCCATGAATCAGAGAGGGATAAATGAACTTTAGTGTAGACAATGTAGCTACATAAGTCAATTAATTAAGTAAAGTAACATCACTAAACTCATTGCCAAGATATGTGGTCCCTTAAGGTTAGAACATTTAAATAAGATTAAACCAAAAAAATGAAATAGGGTGATTTTGAAAAGATTCAATTCATCTTCATTTATTATTTTTACAGAAGATGTTTCTAGCTCCAGGGCTATTTTTTCTCACAATTAGCATAAATAAATGGGTACTTCAGTAAAATTTTAAATTGCTATAAGTCATGGATCACTGGATCCCTTGGGAATTACAAATGCTAAATCCATGAATGTCAGGGTTCTCAAGTAATCATTATAACACTAAAATCAGGCAATACTTGTGACATGAGAAATCATTAGTTAGCTATCTTTTTCCGTAATTAATCAAAATGTGAATTCAATTTCTTTATGGTTTATTTGTTGAAAGCACTGATCAGTGGTTCTTTAGCCAACAGACACATGAAAAAATGCTCAACCTCACTAATCATCAAATAAATGCAAAGTAAAACTACACTAAGATACCACCTAATTCCATTCAGGATGGCCATCATCAATAACTCAAAAAACAACAGATGCTGGAGAGGATGTGGGAAATAGGGAACACTTTTACACAGTTGGTGGGAGTGTAAATTAGTACAACCTCTGTGGAAAACAGTGTGGCGAATCCTAAAAGTTCTAAAAATCGCCTCCTATACTACCCAGCAATCCTCCTTCTAGGAATATACCCAGACGAACTAAAATTATTCTATAAATAGGATACCTACGCACGCATGTTATTGCAGCACTATTCACAATAGCAAAAACATGGAACCAACTGTGCTGCCCATTAAAAAAAATGTGTTACATATACACATGGAATATTATGCAGCCATAAAGAAGGACAATATTATGAACTTCACAGCAACTTGGATGGATTTACTCTGTGATCTATCACAGAAACAAAGAACTTAGTACCACATGTTCTCACTCATAAGCAGATCCTGAACAATTTTCATAATACTATAAGAAAGGAATTGGCAGTAGTGGAAAACTGCCAAGGGGGAAGGTACACTTCATCAATAAGGGTACTTGATCTCAAACCGGGTGATATGGGGACCAAAGTGAGGCCCAAACTTTACCTGTACAATGACCATTATACCTAACCCTGAATTGTACCACAGATTTTTAAAATAAAAATCAAAAAAATAAAAATATGTAAGTGATGGATACATCACTTAAAATCATGTCTTATTCAGAGGAAATTCAGTTTAATAAATTCTTAAGGCTTATGCCAGAACAAAATAAAGGAGATAGTTTTATTTATTTATTTTTGAAATTTATTTAATTTCATTTCATCTTATTTTTTAAGTCGAGCTACTACTCTATCACTTAGACTGGAGTGCAGTGGCATGACCATGTCTCATGGTAGTCTTGAACTCCAGGCTCAAGCAATCCTCCCTCCTTGGCATCCTGAGAATCTGAGACTACAGGTGCACAAAATCACGCCTGGATAATTTTTTGATTTATTGTAGAGAAGTATGTCGCCCAGGTTGATCTCAAACTCCTGGACTCAAGTTCCTGCCACCTCTGCCTCCCAAAGTGCTGGAATTACAGGGATGAGCCACCACACCAGGTCAAAGAATATATTTTTAAAGACCTGCAAAGTGAAGGTAGCTTTAGGGCCTGATGCCCTAAAAGAAAACAAATGCTTCCATAAGTTTATTGAAAAATAGATAATCTTTTTTTTAAAAAACGATACTTATAGTAGGACTTATAGCTATTATAATTTTTATCTCTTCTGGCATGTTTCAATACAAAATATATGTCCTCATCTTGAACTCAGTATTTAAAATGTGATTTTGTTCAATTTTTATATGGACACTGTGTTAGAACAATGTGTATTCTGTTTTTCTGTCTTTAAATCACCTTTCAACATGTACATGCAATTTTGACTTCCTTTTTGTGGCTATTGAATTCACGGAACTTATCTATCAAATACCCAATTTAGAAGCTACTTAGTTCATAGTGTTGAAAATATTGGCATCTGCAATTCTGCAAACATTTCTCAGTGTCAATATACAAAATACAAGGCTTCCCAAAAGTCAAAACTACTCCCATCAGTATCAAAGAATGATAGTTCTTGAGGTTAGCTTGGAAATAAAAAATGTGGGTACTGGATATTATACAATATAGAAGATATGTCTGATGACTCCAAACCTTTATTTTCCTTCCTCTGGCCATCTTCTTACTTTACTTTGGTCTTTTTACATGTATATTCTCCAGTCAGTATATTTTATTATTGAAGCCTGTTTTTGCAGCTGTTTTCTAAAGTGTGTGTCTGAGTTACCTGTTTTTTTCTCTTGGAAATTTTATTGCAGGCAATTGCTGATTTGAATTAAATGTTGTTTCCAGTCTTATATATAATTTTCCTTTCAAAGGAAGAAATTGTAATTATTGTGTCTATATAAAGGCTTTTTCTGAATTATAACTTTGAGATATTGGAAAAAATCAAATGTATTGTTTTTCTCTAGAAAGAAGTACTTCTTGTGTTATAGTTTACTTATCATTACATAAGAAAAATCTAACAAAATTGATATTGCTATCTGTAGAATAACTGTAGATTATAATGCGCTACCCCTTTGCTTCATTCTGTAGGAGGCTAGGATTCATTGAGACATGTTCTTTTTAAGTTTCATTTGCTTGGAATAAAAATATATTTTCGAGTAAGAAAGCTGTTTGGGAATCAAGACTAAGAGAGCTAATCTTAATATCTTTCCTCCTCATCTCACTACCCTAGCTTCTTTGTAGGTATCAATCAGTCTTCAAATTTTTTGTATGCATCAAATCTGATTGGACCATTTTGATTAAATTGTCTGGGTAATAAAACAAATCGGTAGACCTAAGTGATTGGCAGAATATTTATCCACAACATTTTTAGACATTGCCTCATTATCTCTAGAGATATTTCTAGACTTATGATTTTGTAGTGCATAATACTACTAATGCCAATTGCGATTAGAAAGGATTTAGTGCAATTAAAATTCTACTTTAGTTATATCAGTTGGGCTTTGGAAAACATAATAAATTTTCTGACTTCTCTGATTTGTTATTTTACGCGTTTTTCTTCCTTTCAGAGAAATTTTAACCTTGCCCCCCTGTTTCTCTTGGTTTATTCCTCTTCATTTCTTGGCTTTGTATATGCCCTTGGCCTTCAAAATTCATTTTTATTTCATTTGCTAGGTCTTTGTTTACTGATTTTTTTGCTTATGCTTTTAGATCTTTTATACCTGTTGTTCGATTTTTTTTTTTGCTCAAATACCTAATACAACACAACAGTCAATAAAAGACTTTGGTAAATCTATTATTAATAGAGGAAACTGAAAACGGTGCCAAGGAAATTTAAAAACATGTATTTCTGTGGCAGTATCATGAAATAGAGTGTCATGAAGTTAAAAATCAATGATAGGAGTTACAGGAATAAAGTAAGTTAGCCAATTCACACAATCTTAATCTGTTTTCATGCAGAGCTAACATTACTAAGGGATTTCTATCTCACTAACAAAGCATGACATTTTTTATCCACATCTTAAAATACAAACATTTTCTTATTGCCCATTTACTATATGGTTGTCTTCTAAAATCCAGTCTCCATTTATTCCATAGTGATAAATAGCACTCTCCAATTTAAAGTGGGTACCCGCTGCCCCAAATATAAACTAAATTACCCAAGCTCCCTTTTAGTTAAGCAGGATTAAGCATCCATAAAATATAATGCAATTTAAGTGTAATTTGCTTGAGCAGCTTTTGGAAGGTATAATTAAAGTGAAGAATCATGCTTTCCTGTCCCTTATTGCTTGAAGCCAGGAAATAGATACCTTGCATTAATATGAAATAGTCAGCTTGTACCATGAGTGAAAGCTGTTGAAGTTGATGGAACAAGACAGAAGAAGCTGTGATCCCGGACAATTATGGAATTGCTACAGCAGGACAAGATGACTCTTGTTATGTAAGACATATGTACATTTCTATATTGTTTAAGCCACTGCTCATTTTTGGTTTTCTGTAACTTTTAGATAATCTGTCTTCCTCAACCACACCCACAATTGCTCAGGAACAGGTTCACTGGAGTTCCTTCTCCAGCAATAAGTACATCTGTTTGGATTTTTTCCCTTCACCTTAAAAGAACATCATTTTAGTGTATTGTACTCGGAAAAAACCATCATTTCTTTTAGTGCAAAGTTATCTTTCTAGAGTTGCAAGTTGAATTTTCTTGTGATATTTTTATATTTTCTTATTTGCATTCTCTTTATTATCCTTAATCTTTCCAGAATGTATCCATTTTATAGGTCTTTTAAACATCCGATCTTTAGTTTTATTCATATTTTCTTTCTTTACTTTCTCTTTTATATTCTCAGTTCCCTTAAAAATGTTACTTTACTTGTTTTTTTGTCAGAGTGTAGTTTCTTTAGGATCCTAGTATCTTCGCTTTGAGTGGAGGTAATTTATTTCCTTCCCTCCTCCCTCCCTCTCTCCCTCCCTCCCTCCCTCCCTTGCTGTCTCCCTTCTTGCCTTCCTTCCTTCTATTCTCTCTCCCTCCCTTCCTTATTTTATTCTTTTTTCTTTCTTTTCTTCCTCCCTTTCATCTTTCTTTCTTCATTTTATCTTTTACATTGCAAATAATTATAGCATCCATGCCTATAAATTTTCCTCAAAACTTCATTTTTATATGAACTGTTCTGCTTTTATTTCATTGTGTGTGGTTAGAAATTATAGTTTTATTTTCTCTTAGGGATCATTCAAGAAAAACTATAAATTCCTAAATATTAAAGTTGTGAAAATATTTTATTTCTAGTTTCATTAATTATAATCCAAGATGTAGTCTATTTTTTTAAAAAGCTGTTTTTTTTAAGACTTTCTCTTTACTTTAAAATTTTTGCTTTTCCACTGTCCTTATAATCTTCAATGTTCTCTCTCTCTCTCTTGAACCCAAAAATAAATGAGTGCAATTTAATGCAGAAGTTTAACCTACTGGGGCTTATTTGGTAACTGATTATATTTTTTTCTCAATTCTGTCATTTTATTAATTTTTAAGAAATTTATCAGTATTGTTGACTCTTACTTTTTCTATGTTGTGTAACTCTTCCTTGCTCTTAAAAGTGCTATGAAATGCTGCTACTTCTTAAATGCTGGGATGGGTGTTTAGCATTGTAGTGATCATTTCTTTGAATTTTGAACCAAAACCATGTTTTTTGTTGTTGCTTTTCCTCCCTCATCTCTCTTAGTTGTGAGCTGTAATGAATGTAACATCCACAGTTCTTCATACCTCTTTGATCAGTCTGTATTCTTGGTTTTAAATAACAGAATTGATTGGAAGGATTAGATAGCTGGTAGAAGCTCTGAGAATGCTGAGGGACCCAATGGAGATAATGAGCATGAGCCGGAGCAGGCTTTGCTGCCAAGAAATCATTAGTTAAGATGCCGCTGTTGCTGGCTCCATCACAGAACACGTGTAACAAACTGCTTTCACTGTCTAACTGTTGGCTCTTTTTGTTGCCACCATAATTAATATCTGGCTGTATCTGGCTGTGCATTACTCCACTAAGTTCAGAGTCATGAGTGGCAGAGTCTACTTTATGTTTCCATACCCTAGAAACCTGAAGGCAGATAAAGAAACCATTTCCCTTCTTGACTTCCTGCCTACCACACACTGTGATGAAGTTTCATGCACAAAGATGGTTGCTTGAGGCTGAGTGAACACATAATACATTTCTACTGCATTTCAACCCTTTCCCCTGCATACACGCATGAACTAGGTTTTGAAACTTCCATGTGTTTGCTTACCTCCATTCTTTTACTTTCAAAAAGAGAAAAGCTCTCATTTAACAATGCAACTTTCCTTTATACAATGCAATGTGTGCTGACATGATTCCTAATGGGAGTCATTTAAAATTTCCAATAATTTTGTGATTGTCGCCAAGTTCAGAACCTCTGGGTGAGGTCCATGTTTCTCCTAGTTCAGGGATGTTCCATTCTTAGCAAGTTTCAGCTTATATATTAGATTTCAAAGTCAACCACTACCAACACTCTCTGTATACAGTACTAGATGAGAGAAAAAAAGTATTATTTTGCATATATATGTATTTTTCCATTTTTAGAAGTGTTCCTCTCTTGTATACTACAGCCATTAAGACTGCAGGGTCCATAATGATAAGAAAAAAGAACATATTTTTAAATGAATAAATGATTAGAATGAGTTGTAGTGACTTCTTGATTGATAAAGTCAGGTATTTCATTTGTGGGAAATATAGACCATGTATAGATTGTGTGTTCAGAGTATGTGCACATAATGTCACTAGTTACCATTGTAACTCATTTTCATCATCCTGTAATCTTTTTTCTCTGTGTAAAGGAATTTTCACAGAAAGGGACAATACTAGATGGAACAGCATAACACTCATTAAGCTAAGAGATAATGGTGTATATAGATGCATAATGAGCTAGAACATGGAAATACAAATCATGAATAAGGATATATTCCAACAAGGAAAAGGAACAACTCCCTTTGTGCTAGTAGGGCCAAGTCCATCTGACACCAAAATAGCTAGCTGAGCTCAAAATATAGTGGCTCATGGCATGTTAATATCTATGGGAAAATAGGCTCATAGCAGTGGTTATAACAAATCAGACTTGATCGGGAGATTTTGTGAGACTATTCCCATCGATAGCCTCTATTTCTTTTATCTCAGGCCCTCTGTTTTTGAGTTCATTGAGTAAGTACTAGGTTAGTCAAGGACAAGGCTGCCTGACACCCAGGAGTTTGTCATGTTTCTACCACATTAAGGACCATCTTCATTGGGGACTTTCAATAAACATTTACATGAAAAGTAGTTCATAACTGAATATTAATCCTGAAGTATTTGATCAATCTTGAAAAAAGTTTATGCAAATTATGAAATTAATCATTAAATGTACTAAAAACAGGCCAGGCTCAGGGGCTCAGACTGTACCCCAGCATTTTGGGAGGCTGAGGCAAGTAGATTGCCTGAACTCATGAGTTCAGCCCGGGTTACTTGGCAAGACCTTGTCCCTACAATAAATCAAAATTTAACTTGGCATGGTAGTGTGTGCCTGTAATTCCAACTACTTGGAAGGCTGAGGTGGAAGGCTCACTGGATCCCTGCAGATCGACTCTGGGGTGGCCATGACTGTGCCGATGTACTCCAGCCCCGGCGACAGAATGAGTCTCTGACTTAAAAAAAAAGTTATTAAAAACAGGCTATGAAAATCATACTTTGTAAGAAAAAAAAGACATAAAAACCAAAATATAAAATTGATCTAATGAAATATTTAATTAAAAATTATAAAACTATCAAAACAAAAGTAAAATTATATATAATATACATATTATATGCATAATTATGAATATATATATATATAATTGAGTCCAAAATTATCTACTAGAAAAAGACTTACAATTTATATAAAATACAGCCAAGCAATACATACTTTATACCAAACAGGGTTTATTGCTGTTAAAATTACTCCATGAGTGTATTGCTGGTTTCATCTTAGGAACTTATATAGTTAAATGTATTAATACTTGGTTAGATGAGCTGATGATTTTAGTACAGAGTAAGTGAAAAAAAAGGCAAGAGCAATTTCAAGGATTTAGGCTCCAGAAATTTGAAAGATGGAATTGCCACTTTTCTAGATGATGAGTCTGAAGTGAGGCTGGAAGAGGAATTTTTGGTCATTTGAGTAGAGAAGCTATGACATTAAACAATATTAGAAATGAGAATGCTTTGACTGATGATGGTGCTCTCTGAATTCAGAACAAGCAAACAAGATACAAGATCCATCAACAGGACTGAGTATTTCTATATAATGGAAGTGTTTTGAGAGAATGCCAAACTTTGAGAGGTCTTTGAGTGGATATATTTGATAAAATTCACAGATAAAATTTAATATCTTTCGGTGTTGTTGTGCTTTAGTCAATGAGATATTTAACATCTATTATCAAATCATATACAAAATATTTATTCTAAATACTATCATTCATTAGTTATCTTATACATTATTTAATATTTTATTTTCTTTTTAAAAAGATATAGACATTTAAAATTGCAAAACAATTAGATAACATCTTAAAAATATTTGAGTAAGATGCTGTCTTGATTTTAAAATTTGTTTAAAATTTCAAAAAGAAAAAGAAAGAAAACAGTCTAGAAGCATATGTGATTAAGAGTTAGTCAAATGAGAAATACAGTAGAATTGGCAGATAATGTTGAGGGTTCATTTGAGGTATGTGATCATGGACCAAAATCAGGATAACTGTAGAATTTTTCTTTAACTATGCTCAGGTGCATGGACGCAGTAAAACATAGCTGGAGAGTTATTTTTAACCAGGGTTCTAGTCCAAACATAGCTGGAGAGTTATATTTAACCAGGGTTCTAGGTGAGTACAAAGGAACAAAAAAAGAGTAACACAGTTAAAGACGTATTTCAATAAGTAATGAGAATTCTTCATCAAGGTACTTAAAATTTTAGGAGGTTCATAGATGTATAAGTAAGGAGAAGTATAATAAAATGAAGGTGATGATATCAATAGATTGCTGGCTCCATGTAATCAAAAATTAGTATAGTCAAGATATTAGAGGTAGTAAACTGGTAAAATAGGAGATCACATTTAGAGAGAGAGGTTATTGAATTTATAAAAATAAGTAGTAATGACAATGTCTAACATGATCACCATTGTGAGTCTAATGAGACATGGAAATCAACATAATTAGAGACGAAAAGATCAAGGACTGCTAAACCCATGCCCTGGAAGGATCCTTTATGTGTATATTGAAATTGCTAGGACACATGTGTTAGTCTTATATGACTGCATTAAAAAGTATCACAAACTTGGTGGCTGAAATCAACACTTATTCATTATCACTCAGTATTGTAAATCAGAAGTCTGGAAAGACATGACTGAATTTTTTGTTCAGGACTTTATAAAGTCCAAATCAAGGCATTGGCCTGACTGGGATTTTATTTGGTGGCTCAAGGGAATAATTCACTTCCAAATTCATTCATCTTGTTGGCAGGATGAAGTTGCTCACAGTGGTGGGCCTAACGGTTCTGTTTCTATGCTGCCTATGGCCAGAGGCAATTCTTGGCTCTTAGATGTGTCTCTCTGGTCCTTGCATATGGAAGCCTTCATCTTCAAAACCAGCAACCGAGTGTTGAATCCTTCTTATGCTTCCCCTTTTGACTTCCTTTTCTGCTTTTAGAGCTCATGTAATTTTACTGGGCTATCCTGTCTATTCCAGAAAAATATCCCTATCTTAAGGTTGAGATCAATGAATGACTAACTTTAATAACATTGGCAAAGTCTCTTTTATATGTAAGGTATACACTTACAGTACCAGAACTAGGGATGTGGAGTTGTTTTAGGAGCTACAATCTTCCCTGTTGAAATTGTTACAGAAGTAGTTTTTGAAGAAGTAGTTACGTCATTAATAAATGAGGAAAAATAAATTGATAGAGGACTACAATATAGAGGGATGGTGCGCACTAGTACTGTAACATGAGGCTCAAAGTCAAGGAGAAGAGGGGGCTGGAAGCAGCAAGAAAGAGCAGGAAGAAAGTACACTGTCTCCATGCCCAATGGGTTATAAGAGAATACAGTCACAAATTGAGGTGCCAGCAGGGAGTAGTGCCATCAGTAAATATCAAGTTTTATAAAGCAAGAAGATTCACAAAACCTTTGCAAAAGCACTTGAGAATAAAGGAAATTTTCTCATGGTTTGAGTTCTGGAGGGCCCAGAGCAAAGGATCCAGAAACGGGAAGTGGTAGGATAAGGGTCATAATATATGACAAAAGATTCCTATGGGTTTAGAATTCTAGAGTCTGAGAGATCACATGGAATTCTAGGATTCTGACTGTGATTGATGTGGCCAAGACCAAAAGGCAGTGAGATTAATCCCAATTTTTTTCTCAGGATATGGATATGGGTACCTGTGGGGAGAGAAGAGGGGAAGGACTGAGATCTTGCCAACAGACAAAGTTCTGAATCTTCCCTTTCCTTCTCGCTAGTAGAGGTATGAAAGGATGTAGCAGAGAGGTTCCATATATAGTCTTAACTCCATCTTGAATTCTGCTGAGGGGACTTTCCTGTTCTGTGACGCAGGTCTTACTGAAGCCAGAAGCACCTGCACATTCCTACTGAGGAGGTCTTGGTTCACATAGCTCCCTGACAATGACTGCTGCCGTGTCCAGCCCTCTACTCTTTTATACCAGTATGTGAGGATTTTGAGGAATATTCTTTCTCTCACTCAATTTCTTCCAGGTCCAGTCTCCATCATCTATCTTCCTGTCTCATCCCAGGCAACTCTTATCTGGTCTCTTTAAGATCAAGCTAATGGCTGGTAGTGTCTGTATCTTCCTTCATTTCTTATTCAATAACTTATAGCGACTCAAATTCTGCCTTTTATTTCCCTTTACTTCTTTCTTTTTAATTCTGAAGAGCCATTTTGGGGGGTTGGAGGTGGGGACTCTGAACATTTATTTTCTTCCTTTTTATATTGTGGATGCCTCTGGCAGACTAGAAATAAGGTCTTGGACATTACAGTGAGAACATAGAAAAAAATCAAATTTTAGGGCACTAATTTTGCCACATTACTTAACAGAATACCCGAAAGTCAAATAATATAAAGATGACATATCTGATTACATAAAAAGTAAAGTTTCTATATGACAACCCCTCCCCAAAAAACCATTAAACAAATAAAAGAATAAAATAGAATAATTGCATATTATTTATAACAAAAGACTCATTTGCTAAAATAATTCTTACAAATCAATGTGATAAACACCAACCCCTGTTAAAAAAAAGATGAGAAAAGGAAGGAAGGAAGGAAGGAAGTCAATCAATAGATGTTCAAGATTACTTGTGTTGAATTATTTCATATTAAAAGTAATGCAGATTAGAAATGAACGGGCATTTTTTACACTCCAGCTTGTCTGAAATCATATACGATGTTGGAGAGGTTATAGAAAAACATGCTTTTGGGAACACTATTGGAAAATGTGCTTTGTATTAAAAATATGGTGGGGATTTTTCAATATTAATGAAAATGTTCCTGACATTCAATCTGCAGTTTTCACAGATGTTTACAAACGTGTGCTCATTATGGCTTTGTAGGCTTAGCACAACCAGGACACACCATAAGTGGTCATTAATAGGACCTGCAGCCTAATAGTGGAACTCTGCCCCAAAATCTTGACCTCCAGAACATACTGCTGAGTATATGTATAGGGTATAACCACAAAAAGTAGAACAGAAATGTGTTAAATCTGCTTTCATTTGTGTATGAAGGCAAATAATTTTTTGGTGTGTATTTGAGAAAAAAAATCAAAGAGGCATTTGTAAACTGTTGATATCTATTACCTCACTCAAACAGCAATGTAGTCTGAGGTTGGAGAAGAGCACTTTTTATTGTATAGTCTTCGTTCTTGTTTGAATTTTAAAATCATATTTTTTTATTTCAACCTAGAAAAGTAAGTGAAAAAGGACTCTGGAAGACTCTTAATTTAAGACCTATTATAAGAGGTGTCTTTTCTATTCATTGTTTTAGAGTGTTGTCATCTATGTTATAATCTGATATATTGATGATGAAACTCTCTGAAGATGGCTTAGAATTGAGAGGCATTAAAGAGACCCAGTGTGATTTTCATTAGAGCAATGTCTTTACTAATTAATTTGAAGTAAGACTTTATTCTATGAGCAATGAACAATTATTTTATAAATTCTTTGCTCTTATATATCTCAAGCCTAGAAATAATGAAATATTACTGTGATTCTCCTAAAAAATAGTTAAAATGAAAATTTCAGATGATGAGATAAAGCTTCGGAGCACTGAGGTTTTGTTTTCTTTGTAGTTTCCTTTCTGTTATTTTCAGTACCTTTTTTGAGGAGGTTAGGATTGGCTTATTCTTGTAGATGCAAGATTGCCAATATTATAGAGAATTAGAAGTAAGAAATACTGAATTTTATTCAAAAACTGTACCTGTTCAAAGTTAAGACATGTGGCAGATTTTATTAAGTCGTAGAAAACCATTGCTTAATGAAGTTACAGACTTTTGTTTGGAAATATCAATTATCTTATTCATTAATATAAAAGCACTGTTTTGAAGTGTCTGTTTTCCGTCCTGCTCAGTGATATTAGATGCTCACTGATATTGTCTTTTATAATTGCAAACCTATTTGTCTTTTGAGATATCAAGGTATTCACTCAATCTTTTATACACTCCAGAACTTGCATTCATGTGCACCTATGAGTAACAGAAACTATCACAAAAAAATGTCTCTTTCAAATTGGCATTTATTTATCACTATAGTAAGATGCACAGAGGGAGGTGGTTCGTGACTGGCCTTTAAATAGTAGCCTAAGGGTAATCAGGGATCCAGTTTCCTTCTGAATTTTGATTCCGTCATCCTTAACAGGTCATCATTTTACTTCCTGTCCTCAAGATGGCTACTACATCTCCAACCATGAAAGAGGAGAAAAGTACAGGGCTGTTGTCATCATTTAGCAAGAAAGCAGAAACTTTGCTAGAAAACTCTCGGCAAACTTCTATAGCAATCTTATTCCCTAGAACGAACTTCTATGGGCATCCCAGCAGAGAAGGATGCTGAAGAAGTAATACATAAGGCCATGAATGTCTTAAAACAATTTATATGTATTCCTAGAGCTTGATCCAATGGTGTTTCAGTCAAAAATTGTTTTTGTTTTTTTAACAAGGAATATGGGTGACAGTGAATATTAGGTAGCTAACTATGAGAAATTTGCCACAACTGTTACTTATACTAAACTCAGTTTAAAAAAATTTTATCAAATGTATTTTAAAATATATCTTATGAAGAAAATTTTAGTTTCATAATATTTTCTCAAAGTTTTTGTATTTTTTAACTGTGCCCTTCTAATTAATTAACTATACATGGATGATTATCAAAATCAACTGGGGTGATACTAATAGTAAACACTTGTAGTTACTCTGTGTTCTGCATGCTATATATGTAATAACACATTTAAACCTCATAACGATTCTGTGAAGAATGTATAGATTGAATATACTTGATTCTAAAATCCACAATCAGAAATGCTCCAAATCAGAAAATGTTGAGTTCTGACATGATGCCATAAGTAGAAAATTCCACATCTGACTTCATGTGTGGTCAAAACACAGTTGAAACATTGCTTTGTGCACAAAATTATTAAAAACATTGTATAAAATTACTTTCAGGCTATGTGTGTAATGAGTACATGAAACACAGATAAATTTTGTGTTTAGACTTGGGTCCCATGCTCAAAATACCTCATTATTTAATATGCAAATATTCCTAATATCACAAAATACCCCAAATCCAAAATGCTTCTGGTCTCAAGCATTTTGGATGAGGGATACTCAATCTGTATTATTATTAAGTCCATTTTATAGGAAATTTGAGTCACAGAGGTGTTAAGTAACTTGTCTGTAGTCACATAGCATGTAATTTCTGAACCAGGATTCCGACTCAGGCAATTAGTATCAGAGACCACCATCACTAAAGTGGAGTTGTGGGAACAAAGGAATTGAAAGCAGCACTCCTTGACTTCTAGCAAACAAATGGGACCTCAGTCCTACAACTACAAGGAATTGAATTCCAATCACATGAGCTTGGAAGAGATCCAATAACATATGGAGCCAGTCTGACTTTGATTGCAGCCTTAAGGGACCTTGAGTAGAAAACGTGGATAAGCTGCCTCTTAGTCTAGGTATTTCTCTCTCTGGTTGACAGTAGTCATTTCCCAAATAAATGTCAAATTACTGTTTAAAAAATAACATTTGAATATGAATAAATATTCATGCTGTTTGAACCACACAGCACAACCCTCATACAAGCGGGTTTTAATAATTCAATCTGCTTTACTCTTGAAACTACTCATCATATTTGGGTTTGCAACTACCTTATTCATTATAATAAAGGTAAATTCCCACCAGAAAACCTCATCCAATTGAATATGCACAGCACATAATTTAATTTCAGAATTTAAAAGTGCATTTTCAAAAGTAGAGTTTACTGTCACTTTTGATCTGCTGTTGCATATCTGAAAATTATTCAAGATTTGAAAGATGAACTTGAATGTATATTATATAACCCCATTTTTCATGTCTATTTTGAGTCATTTATAATGCCTTTAAGAAGTCTTGATACCATTAGATTCTGAATTTGTTGAACACTGAAGAACTACTTTCATACAAAGTCTCAACATGGCTGGTTTCCACTGACATTTGTGGTATATTACTAAAGTTAATTATCTCTGTACTGTGAATTATAAAGGACTAAAAACTTGTAAAAATAATGTGGAAATGTTTCTGAATATACTGGCTAATGATTATGTATACTCAGTTTAATATTTAGATATTTACACCATTTAGGTAATACTGTAACTTTTTTTGGAGCTCAAGGCATATCATCCCAAAATGTAACTGTAGGAGACAAGAATATGCCATCCCACAATATAACTCTTTGGTATATTAAGTATCTCTAGTTGGTGATTTTGAGAAACTTTAGGCACAGAAATAGTGCTGAAAAGTCACTCTTTTGTGAAGGGAATTTACATTTATAAAGGAAATTGTCATTTATAAAGTTAACTATATCAGGAAGAGAGCTACATCACCAGAGAGACTTTTATCTCTTTAAACAATCTTTATTTTCAATATATTCTCTCCTTTCATCCTCTTGTAATTTGTCTTCAACACCCTCACTCCCTAGAAGCCCAAGTCCCTATTCCTTTTTGTAGCTCAAGATACAACTTGAGCTTCCATCATCAGGACTTTTCTTGAGTCTCATAGTTTTTCAGGAAGCACATGCAAACATACACAAATAAAAATATGGGGCCGGACTCGGTGGCTCAGCCTGTAATCCCACGCTTTGGGAAGCCGAGGTGAGTGGATTGACTGAGCCCAGGGTTCAAGACCCACCTGGGCAACTTGGCAAGACCTCATCTCTACAACAAATAAAAAATTAGCTGGACATGGTAGTACACGCCTGTAGTTCCAGCTACTTGGAAGGCTGAGGCAGAAGGATCGCCGGAGCCCAGCAGGTTGAGGCTGCTGTGGCCAGGAGCGGCCACTGCACTCCAGTCTGGGTGACACAGTGAGATTCCAACTCAAAAATAAATAAATAAATTAATTAATAAATAAAAATATTTTTCTCCTGTTAATCTCTCTTGTGTCAGTTTAATTTGTAGGCCAGTCAAAGAATATAGGAGCATAGAGAGATTGACAAGAGAAAAACAAGAAAAGTTAGCTAACATTTCTATTTCATATATACACAGGAGCAATCCAGGGAACGAGTAATTTTCAGAGAAGGCTTTGAATTCCAGTTAATATAACATTGCCAACAGTGAACTGTAAATTTTAGAGAAGTAGCAAGACCAAGGAAATGGAATTTGAGCCTCTAGAGGCAGCAAGTTGTGGGAAGGCAAATAAACAACAGATAAAGTCTACTGAAACTGGTCAGTGTGTATTCCTCTGTACAGGCTCCAGACCCATAAGGGTCTCAAGCTGTCTTTAGTGGTTAACTTTTGTTTTCCCTCAGGGAAGGGGCAGGATAACTTTTGTTTTTCTAAGTCTGTGTCCTACTGTTAGGCAAATGGAGGGCAGACACCTTTCCTGTATGTGCTGATACTGAATTGCCTTCAGCTCAACATGTTTTGGGTTGTCATATTTTGGTCTCCAACTATACTGAAAACGTTAAATAACTGTGAAATAAATTTTTCAAAGTCAGTATCCCTGACCAGGAGTTTAAAATGCTCACTTCAACATTGCCACTGCAAGACAACTCAGGAGATAAGAACAATACTTACTGTATTTGTAACAAAATTAAAATAGTTAGCATTTATAAGTTCCTCTTTTTTGTTCTTCTCCTTCCCCAATTATTAATATAGCTTGAGCATTTTATATATTATTTCTATTTCAAAAATGATAAAAAAAAGATTGGCTTCACCTTGGGAAACTGAAATTTAGGAAAGTCTTTCACATGCTAGAATTGTATATGTTATATGTTTTCTGAAGTCATTCATAACCTCTATAAAGGTAAAATGTAATTTTTATTAAAAAGATGAGTAAATGCATCAAAAGAAAAAGAAAGCAGTATAAATATATTTAAAAACATATTATAGTATGACTGAAGACTCATTTACTCTATGAACCCGCCAGTGGAGAAAAGTAAACTGTCCCAGCCACAGTTAAAATACAAGGAAGTTAAAAAAGCTTATATTTAGTTGACCAATCACAGAATAGATACCACAGGTTTAATTTATTGTTTTTGATGACTCTGAGGCAAATGAAGTATATGGTCAAAGGGAGATTTGGAGATAGGGGGACATGGAAAAGGAAAAATCAATACAAATGAAGGTTATAAACCCAGAGTGGACTTAGCACGTTTTTCAAAAATAGCTCATTTTTCTTTTAATTGTGTTAAGTACTAAAGTGTATAATATAGTGACAAGAAGCACTTTGTGCTATCCATATCACAAATCTCAAACATGCAGATTTATCTAAACAACAAATCAGAGATGCTTTCGCAACTTTTCTGTTACCCAATTTAGCTTTAACATTTGTCTGCACTGACATTTTCTTTGTAGTTGATTATTTTCTCAAAAAACAAGGAAGAATACATTATTTTCTTAAAGATTTTATTGCTACTAATTCAGTGATGCTACATAAGAAACTTATTTTTGGTCTGCAAAAATATACTTGACCTTGAAGTGTAAGAAAGAATGTTCTGCACTAGTAGGTAAACTGATTCATACTGTCGCTGAAGATATGAATAAGTGATATACATAGGCTATCACAGCTTGATATCTGTCATTTTTACTTTTTTTTTTTTTTTTTTGGTTGTCCTTTTGTTTTATGTTGTTTTAATGAAAACATTTTTTTTTTTTTTTTTTTGAGTTAGAGTCTCACTCTGTCGCCCAGACTGGAGTGCAGTGGCCGCTCCCGGCCACCGCAGCCTTGACCTGCTGGGCTCCGGTGATCTTTCCGCCTCAGCCTTCCAAGTAGCTGGAATTACAGGCATGCGCTACCATGCCCAGCTAATTTTTTTTTTGATTTATTGTAGAGATGAGGTCTCGCCTGCCCAGGAGGGTCTCAAACCCGCGGGCTCAGGCAATCCACTCACCTCAACCTCCCAAAGGCACGGGATTACAGGCTGAGGCACCGAGCCTGGCTAATGAAAACATTTTTTAAGAACAGTAATCTTTGGGGCATTTCTTTATATAATGGAGCCTAGAGGATTCAAGCTCTAGAAGAGAATAAAGGACAATGAAAAGTCATATTAAAAAGCATATCATTGTCATAAAATGACTACATTATTATTATGTATTATACAAAATTAGATATCTTTTTAGAAAACTGATTTAATTCTATCAGTTTCTTTCTTAAATTCATATTTTATTTATTTCAACCATTCATTTTATTTCTGTTAATGTTTTTACCATCGATTTAAAAAGGCTTCAAGGCATTATAATTTATATTTATTATCAAATACTTTAAATTGTTAGTATGGACTATTTCAATATACTGAGTTTCTCCAAGCTTATATAAGTTTCAGAATGTTGACAGTCATTTTTGCAGTTAATGAAACCAGCACTCCAATTCATTATTTTTTAAACATAAACGTATGTCTTTTAAAAAACTAGGAAGGCTTTGGTCTTAATAAGTGTCTTCTATATATAGTTAATATGAGGGATAAGAAGCTAAACAATCCTTTAAAGGCAATAATATTGTCCAAAGGATAAAGAACAAGTTGAATCTCAGTAAATGGTAATGCTAGAATTCTTTCGAACTCAAAGCTACAATTTAAATGTGAATAGTAAAATAAAAAGCATGTGTGATCCCATTATAGAAAAGAATTCAAGGGAAAATGAGAAAGCTATAAACACATTAACAAGATCATTTTTGTATCAACTTGCTGTTCTGGGCACTAGAGAGCATGTTGGCTATGACACTGTTTAAGTAAACTTAGTTGCAAATGAAATACTGTAAAAAATTCAATTATGTTAAAGGTAACATGTAATTAGCATATGTAGACATAAACTGATTTACTATTGTGAGATAAATAATGCTTTCACTCCAGATGTGGGTAGTCTCTTCAACTTTCAGATATCACTAGGACTTCTGTTCAGAAATTAGAAAAGTAGGAAAGAAAATGTTATTTCACTGACGGAAAAGATTCTTCTCAGAACTATGCCAAAAATTATTATTTTGATCCTGGAACTCAGAACCTCCCAATAGTAGATCTTGTAACTAGTAAGATGACATCACCTAGGACGACCAAATGGTTACTGCAAAAAGGACTTGAAATTGTTAAACATACCCTACATTTCACCCAATGTGCAGTAGCAATAGGAAAAGAAACGCCATAGATTAACAGCAGTCATCAAACTTGTATAGTTAGAGAAGAAAATATTTTCATTTTTTTCACTCAACTTTGAGTAGATGTAGAAAAAGTACTAAAAATTTTGTCGCTACTATTTTCTTATAGAAATTATAAGAAAATTAATATTGAAATCCATTACATTTATACATGATTTCATGCTTTTGTTTTAAAATGGGCTCCATTTCACACTATAAAAATATGCCTGCCTCCTTTAGGTCCCAGTTTCAAGAATCTGATCTGCTTTTACTGAACGTGAGCTGTGCATGCACTTTTTGAGAAAGCTCTCATGGAAAGGATGACTTTCATTTTATAGACATAGTTCACTGAGGATATTAAAACTATGATGGCAAATGAAACTTGGCTACTTCAGTTCCTCAAGACAGTAGTGTAATTTCTCTTCCCAACTTATAATGCCTTATATTTCTTCTTCAATTTCTGTTTCTGGTCGCAGATATAATCAAATATGTTTCCTCTCCCATGTAAGCTATCACTGCAAATCAGAAGTCTTAATGGGAAGCAAGTGTTCCAATATAAATACCAGGATTATGCTTGAGTCACTGAATCTGGTCTTTTTCTCATTTTATCTTCTTGATTTTCATCTTTTGCAATCACAAGTTGTATTATGTTTTAAATTAATATGTTGAAATCAAAGAATCTTAAACTCTTAAGTTGTCAGTACAATAAAAAATATGTATGCTTATGTTGCCAATCAAATGCTTAATGGAAGTTCTCTTTTCCTTCTAATCATGTGAATACTTATGCCGGATTCTTTTAGTCACCTATTTTGTTCTGATAAAGCGCTCAAATGATTCAGGGATTTGTTGTTAAACTTTTCCTATTTCTGGGAGACATCAAATTTGAGGTCTTGATCTGAACTGGAAACTGAAACAGAAGACTGGGCATATCTTTGGAAAACTCGATTTCTCCTAACACCAGCTGAGAAACAAATTGAGGTTTCACGTAGACAATTTAATTTTATCTCATCAAAGAAAACCGAAACCAGACCATCAAAACAGATTTTGTTTAGGAACTATTCCAATAGAGGAAAAGAGATCTCACTCTAGAACTGAACTCTAAATAGAGCTGGGATAAATGGAAATTGATAATGAAGGAGCAAAGTGGGGAGTCAGAAGATGGGAAACTAATGTGAGGAAACAGGTATAAGGGAGGATTCTAGCAAACCTAACCTAATAGGACTCTTGCTAAGACCAGGCCAGGGTAATTAGATATCATGTCACTTAGGGGAGGAGGCTTAAGAATTTGACCTAATGCTGAGGGTAGGGTTTTGACTAAACCAACTTAACAGGATTCTTAATAAAACGAATTATGTAGAGATGAACATAGATGTCCACAGGTTGAGATCTAATTGAGAAGACCCAGAAGAGTCCAATAAAATCTGGTCAAGGGACCATCTTGTCAATTGAAAGAATGGCACGTTTGACATGTAATATAGACATATACCTTATAGAGTCTTCATCAAAGTTATGTCCTTAAGAGTTTTATAGTACTTAATTCAAAAGCAGCATATGTTAATCAGCAGGCCTAGCATTAATTTTACTTGAAATTGAGTCAAAATTATTCTACAGATTTGTCAGCTGGAAAGAATCAATTACTTTGTCACTCAGAATCAAAAAGACATAATATTTGAAAATTATACTGACTTTTAGATTTTTTGGCATGGTCATACTACTTTGGTCCCTCCCAAAGGATGACACAGAGTTTAAGGGCCTCCTTGGCAGTGCAGGGTGTATGATTGTTTATAGCCATGCAGTCTGTCAGCAGGAACCTTAAATCACTTCAAGAACATGAAAGTCCTCATGCAGGGTAGGTAGATGGACGAGTAGTGAACTGTGAAAGGAGAAATGAGAGACCAATCTGTCAAACTGGTTCAGAAAAATTGTCATCTAAATATTATTCTAAATTAACTGCTTAGTATTCCCACAAAACTTCTAAAGGACACGTTCTCACAAGATGACACCAGGTGAAATAAATGTTTTTAAATGTTTAGCTCAAACTTAAGTCCAGGTATCCTTCCATCAATTTAGACCTCATGTTGTCCCAGCTTTGATATAAAACCTGGAACATTCCTTTCTACCATGTTTTATTTTGGTTCATTCTTGGCATTTCGAGGGTGAGATGTTGTTTGAAACTTCTATAGTAGAAAGAGGGAGCCCCTAGATTCTTCTTTGACATCAGATATCATAATATAACAATTCTAAAGATCAGAATTGTGAAATCTCAGTTACTAATAGAAAAATGAGGGGTGTTAGAAAAGAATCAATCAGCTGGAAATTATAAAATTTGGTTTTTTTTTGAAGTTTACATATGGTGATGACTTTTCAATAAATAAATAAAAGCTATTTAATAAACTAGTATTAGAATAAAATTACTATTAAAATAAGGATAAATATGGCTATCAATATTTTTAGAAATTTAGCTTTTATTCTCTCTGTATTTCATGATATACTGACATAAAATGAGAATCCAACTAATTAAAGACTAAATGAGAATTCACTATATAAAAGTACAAAATATTAAAAAAAAAAAAAAAGGGAAAAGAAAGCCTTTAGGTAGAAAAACATACATTGCACTTTTCTTTTACATTTATGGGATTTTTAATCTCACTCAGCTGTCAGTCATTCTCATTATTTTGGGCACATTCTTCAAGCAATCCAACTTGTTCCCACAGTGGCAGCCAGACCAAATAAACAGTCAGACACTGAAGAGTGTATGATTTCACCAGAGACCTTAAACAATAGAGTGGCCCAGAAATCTTCTATTAAGTGAAAAGAGGTAGGAAACCTCATTGGCAGCTTTAAACATAGAAGGGAAACAAAGACTCTTTGTAGTTTCCCTTCAATTAGCCTCATTTAAAAAAAATTAATAACTCCAAATAAATAACAATAACAATGAAAACCTTCTTTCTAGGCACCAGATAAGAAGTGTATTTTAACATGCAAAAAGTTGTACTTTGAAAAGCAATGTAACTCATCTCATATATATTTGAAAGAGAATGCAAAACTCTACAGAAAGAATAAACATGATTAAATTTTATTTAATCTTTTAAAAATTATGAAATATATATACTTAACTGTATTTTCTCTTTTCTAAATTTCTGCTTTATCACAAATCATTTTGCACATTAATGGCAACTTATAAAATTCAGTCTTTCAAATTTTTAAGAATCATACTTTCTTTCCGTATCTCTGAACATATACATTATTGTCTTTTTCCTACTTCTAAGAACCAAGTTAAATTAAATCTAAGCTCAGATCTTTAAGATTCTCTATTTTTGATACACAAAAATAAAAAATACATTTTGTATTTATACATTTTGTAATTGGGATATTTAAATAACTAAAATTTATAAAATCTTATCCAAAACCCAGAAACTTAGACTCTACCACTGCAATCTATTCACTTGAAGTGAAAAAAACTTCTGTTTAATTTTTAGGTGAAGTGATTTAGAAACTATTTAATACACATATAGAGTAAGAGCACATTGTAAATAAATTTAACACCCTCTTAAATTTTTTATTCATAAGTTTTGTCCAAATAATTTCTTTGCAGTTTTTTCATAAGAAGTAAATTAACCATTTGCAAATTTGTTTAGTTGTGTGTCCATTTGTTTATGTTTCCTAAAATATTTCCCTAAAATATTTTCTATAAGTACATGAAGATAAGTAAATAAAAAATAAATGTTTTAATAACACTTCAGACCTAAACAGAACCTACTCTTTTTGAGAAAAATAATGCAACAAGCAAGCTAAAGTTACAAAAATGTTAAAATGTTGGCAACATATCGTTATTTTTTAAATGTCAAGCACAAAAACAGATGGACTTTTGCAATTAATTTAATTATTTTTGCTTGTAAAGGTGTTGAGAAGCAAAATAACAGTAGGATAATTTTATACAGCATAGCAAATAGTGAAATACTTTGAAAACAAAGAAAATTAAGGGTACACTTTTTGAGGACATCTTAAACACAGGATTTTTGATGGTCACAGAGGATTGTTGGATTTACAGGATTTTTCATGCACTAAATGATTGTATGTGAGCTTAATCTCTTTACATTGTCCTTGCCTGAATACTGATGTGTGAATCCACTATTTTTCTTTGCCCTTTCGTGCTAATGTACTTTTCTTTAATCAAGACCTACAAATAAAATAAAATAATGCTGACATTGAAAGGATACAAGGCAAAATCAGCAAAGGGAAGAGGTGCATGAGGTGAAGTCTGGAAAAACCAAGCACAAGCTTCCAAGGGTCCTCTCCTAGCAGAGTTACATAAGCGTCAGGGCAAATATAACACCCTGAGCAAGGAGTTGTGGCACTGCATGAAAAATGTCATCAATCAGGGAAGATTGGAAAAGATTCAATGCCCAGGGTTTATACTGATGGTTGATCATGTGGGTACACTCTACCTAACACATACCCAAATTCTAGACTCCAGGCAAAAGAGCAAACATTCAGTCTAGACTATAATTTTTGCAGTTTAAGCACATTGTTCCACCCATCTATGTTTTTTAATAGAGATGTTGGGTACAAGTCAGGATTAGCTACACATGCATGCTGTGTGCACGTGAAGTTTAGGCCTTCAACTGGTCCTCACTTTCCCTTCTTTAGGACCAGATACCCTTTGTGTTGTTATATGAACCCCCGCCCCATCCCCTGGCAGTGTCCAGTGACTGCCAATTATTCCCATGTGCTAATGTGATTTACATTCAGGTTCCAGTTATGAGTAAGACCATGTGGTATTCAGTTCTTTGTTCCTGTGATAGATCACTAAGTATGGTGGTCTCCAGTTTGCTGCAAAGTTCATGATTTTGTTTTTCTTTATGGCTGCATAATGCTCATTGTGTATATGTACTGCGTTTTCTTTATCTAGTCCACTTTCGATGGGCAGTAGGGTTGGTTCCATGTTTTTCTATTGTGAATAGTGCAACTATAAACATGCATGTACAGTTGTCTTTTTGATATAATGATTTATATTCTTCTTGGTATATTCCCAGGAGAGGAATATGAATGGATTGTATGGAAGGCTAATTTTTAGTTCTTTTAGGGATCACTACAATGTTTTCCATAGAGATTGAACTAGCTTGCACTCCTGCCAACAGTGTAGAAGCATTCCCTTTTCTCTTCACCCATACCAACATATATATTTTTGATTTATTAATGATGGCCATCCTTACTGGAGTTAGGTGGTATCTCATTGTGGTTTTGATTTACATTTTTTTTACGAGGCTGAGCATTTGTAATGTATCTGTTTGGTGCTCGCATATCTTTTTTTGAAACGTGTCTATTTATGTCTTTTGAACACTTTTTTTTTCTTTTTTTCTTTTAAAGATGTGGGATACAATTCAGAGTTAGGTATACAAATGTTCATTATGTAGGAACCCTTGTTGATGAGATGTGCCCCTTACTCCCCTGGCGGTCTCCCTCAACTGCCAATTACACCCCCATTCCTCTGGCAGTTTCCTACTACTGCCAATCCCTTTCTTATAGTATTATGATAATTTTTTGAACACTTTTTAATAGGATTATTTGATTTTCCCTTTCCACTCATTTGAGTTCCTTGTAGATCCTGGATGTTAGACTTTAGTCAGAGACATAGGTGACAAATATATTTTCCCATTTTGTGGGTTGTCATGTGGTTTTTGGTTTTACGTTTGTAGATATGCTGAACTACATTTATGGTCTTGTGAATGTCAAATGAGTTGAGGTTCTGTATCTTGTTTTTTTGCCTCAATGATTTATCTAAAGCCATTAGTGGGGTATTTAAGTTTCCTACTAAGATTTAGCAAAAGTCAATATCCTCTTTTAACTTGCTCAGTAGTTGGCTTATAAAGCATGGTACTCCATATTGGGTGCATACATATTTCAGATAGATATTTTTTGCTTGTTGATTGAGCCTTTTATCATTATGAAGTTTTCTTCCATTTTCTTTTTAGTTTTTGATGTTGTCAACATTATTTTGCCATATTAGAAGAACTATGCCTGCTCGCTTCTGTTTTCCATTCACCTGTAAGGTTGTTTTCCAGCCTCCAAACTTGAGTCTCTGTGTCTCTCAGTGAGATGAGTTTCCTGGAGGCAGCAAATAGTTGGATCATATTTTTTTAATCCTATTTGCCACTCTATATCTCTTCAGAGGCCCATTTAGTTCAGTCACATTCAAGTTGATTGTTAATATGTGAGAGCTTAATTCCTGTCATAAGACTCCTATGGGGTTGCTTTGTTTCCTTTTAACTTTTGCATGTTTATACTTGTTGCTTTCATTTTTGTGCTTGCTTTGTATTCTGTGTTTGTCTGTATCTTTGTAGTGTACATGGGTTTTGTTGTTGTTGTTTTGCTGTGTTCAATACCTTCTTCTTTTTTTTTTTTGAGTTGGAGTCTCACTCTGTCACCCAGACTGGAGTGCAGTGGCCGCTCCCAGCCACCGCAGCCTCGACCTGCTGGGCTCCGGTGATCCTTCTGCCTCAGCCTTCTAAGTAGCTGGAATTACAGGCATGCGCTACCACGTCCAGCTAATTTTTTGATTTATTGTAGAGATGAGGTCTCACTGTCCAGGCGGGTCTCGAACCTGTGGGCTCAGGCAATCCACTCACCTCAGCCTCACAAAGGTGTGGGATTACAGGCTGAGCCACCGAGCCCGGCTTCAATACCTTCTTAAGTGTCTCCTGAAGGGCTAGTCTGGAGGCAGCATACTGTCTTAGGGATTGAATATCTGGGAAGGGTTTGAATTCTTTGTCACTGATGAAGCTTAGCTTTGTTGGGTAGAAAATGTTTTGACTGGAATTGCTTATCTTTAAGAAATTAAAAATTGGACTCCAATTCCTTCTGGCTTGTAGTGTTTTACAGATAAGTCTGAAGTGTTTCTTATGGGTTTTCCCTGGTAGGTAGACTGACCTTTCTCTCTTACTGCCTTTAATATTTTTACTTTTGTGCTTACTTTGTGAAGGTGAATTACTATGTGTCTTGGTGTGGTCTTCTCATGTAGTATCTTGCTGGGGTTCTCAGACTCTCTTGCACTTGGATTTTGTCTCTCTAGCAAGATGAGGGAAGTTCTTTTGAATGACCTCATGGAGCATTTGTTTCATGGTATTTTCAATTTCTCTTTCTGCTTTAGGAATACAAAATAGACATAGGTTTGGTTTTTTGAACAAGTCACACAGTTTTCAGAGGCTTTCTTCCTTCTTTATGAGGTTTTTTTTCCTCTTTGCTTTTAAAAGACTGTGTTAATTCCATATTATGGTCTTCAAGGTCTGATATTATTTCCTCTGCTTGGTTGAACCTGTGCTCAATACTTATTATTTCATTATTGATTTTGAGGATGGAGCATTTTATTTTCATTATTTCAGAGTAGACATTTTAAAAGTTAGCCAACTCCTCTTTTACTTCCAGTACAGTTTCTTTGAATTTCACTTCATGTTTCTCTTGGTTCCTGTTGATTTGTGCCATCCATTCTCTGATTTCTATGGCTCTCAACTGGGGCAGGTTGTTCAGGGGGTTTCCATTGTTTGTGTTCTGGTGGCTGCTTTTTCTTGCGCTGTCTTTAAAATTCTAAGAGTTGTTCATTCTTTGGCCTTTCCTCATTTGTCTCAGTGATAGAGGGAGGAGCTCCACTCTGTGGCAGGTTTTTATTATGGCAGCTTATCACTCTACCACTAAACTAGTTGGGCTATGTTCTCTACCCCCTGCTGTGTGATTGATTGCCAGTGGCAGGGAGGAGGGTGAGTGGCCCAACCCAAAGTGTTCCAGAATCACCCACTCCCCCCAATTCCCTCTTCCAGCATGATCTCAGCTCCTACAAACACCTAACTTGTGGTGGGGGAATGGGGTGCTTGAATTCCCATGCCTGCCTCTTTGTTCTTTGTATATTCAAGGAGGTCCCCACTGGTTGTGGGGAGTTCACCCTTTCAAACATGTTCAGAGTGTCTTCTTTAATCCACAACTTGATCTCCACTATCTGCCCTGCCCTACAAGAGAGGCAGGCACCAGTCTGCTGCTCCCCCAGGTGCCAGTGGTGGGCTTGTCAGTCAGATACACACCTCAGACAGGCCTTCCCCTCATGGGAACAGCATGCTCTCTGTACCACCTGGGCTCTAGTGCTCACCACTGCATCCTGAGCAGGTTTTCTTCCATATGAAACTGATGTTTCACGCACTGCTGGAAGGGAGTAAACTGATTCAGATCATCTTATAATCACTCACCCGTCCCCCTCTCCCAATTGATCTTCCTTTTCTGTGTACCCCTGGTGTGGAACAGCTGGTACAGGGCAGGGGATGGGGCATATAGAATTCTGCACCTTTTGTGAATTTCTGGAGTTTGTGTACTCAGAGAGACCTTCACTGAGTTCACAATAATTAACCTGTAAAAATGTTCTGTGTTCAGAATAAGTAACATGCCCAAAAGTATTCCATCTATCTATGGCAGAAGCCCTATTCTCCGTCTAGCTAGGTGAGAGTGGCACTGATCTGCTGCTCCCTGGTGGCCATCTTGGCTCCTTGATCTACTCATCTGTTAATAGTGATGAAAACACTCAAAATCTAGGTCCTCAGGTGCCAGCCAAAAGTCAATTTTGTTAACAGGTCTTTCAAAGAATAGCAGTTAGTCTTGCCATGTTAACTGTTTTCTGCATAGTTTTATTTTATATTGTGTTGTTTATTATTTTCTAATTAATGACTGCACTGCTTTTAATTTTATGCATGTTTCATGGTTTAGTTAATAAATTTTTGGGTGGATTCTTTACTATGGGGCTATATTTACACAGTAATATACAAAAATGCAATGAATGTTACAACTGTTTCCTTGAGATAAATTCTGGGGGGTAAGAACACATATTGTAAAGAGTTTTGATGCATGCTATTTGACTGCCTCAACTGTACTCCAAGACTCAAAATTTCCCACTATTGAAGAAAGATGGGCATGGTACTATTTTCTTTATAGTAATACAAATTATCTATTTTTTTCTACACAATCTTTAGTAAAAATAAATTTTAGGAGCTTTATTTTTTAAAAGCAAAATCTTCTACACTAAAGGATGTTCATAGGATCTTTTAAAACTTGGGGTGTTAATTTTCTAGAATTTGAGTTGACTTTAAGATTTAAAACTTTTGTTCCTTAGCCAGGCGTGGTAAAGTGCCTCTGTAGTTCTAGCTACTTGGAAGGTTGAGTTGGAAGGATTGCTTAAGCCCAACAGGTCAAGGCTGTAGTGGCCATGAGCATACCACTGCACTCCAGCCTGGGTGACAAAGAGTGAGACTCCAACTCAAAAAAATATATATATAGTTCCTAAAATAATGATTATGTTGATTTTAATGGAAAATTAAATCTATTTTCAGTTATGTTATATGTTAGACATAATTATCAATTGTAAAAGTTAGATATTTTCTTCATGAATTAAGCCAACTTTCTCACTACTAATCCTTGATGTTATTAAATATTTTGAGGGCTTTAACCTTTTGGGAAGTGAAAATCCATATAGACAATCATAAATATTTAATATATTTGTGAATATATAAATAACTTGCAAGCAAGTTTCTAACTGAATGTGATAAACCTCTCTCAATCCTGAGAGAAAAACAATCAAATTCTGTATCAAAACATGTTTTCATTTTGAATGCAGCTATCACAACTGTCTACTTTAACTTTTAAAAGATTGATTAAACAAATTGTGAATTAGAATAGTCCCAGTAAAAAGCACAAGGTTGTCCTTTATTTAGAACTTATTAAAAAATAATTGGAACCACTGTCATTATGTACCTAAGACAGAAAAGAAAGCAAATGGTAAATGTAATGATTAAGGCTACACAATAGCTATGATTATAATGGAAATCAATGAAGTCTAATTTATTCTGTATCATATTATGAGGACAGAGAGCCTTCTGAGTTGGAAAGGTAATAATAAATTAGCAGTATATATTAATATTTTTAAAAGAACACAGAGTATGAGATAGACAAACAATGATTTAAAAAAGAATACTCCAACATTAGTAAATATTTAATGCTAAAAATCCTTGAAACACTGTGAAAGGAATTTCTATTCAGTTAATTGTTTGCACATAGGCAGATAAGAAATATAATAAAGAATGTTTGCCTGGCATTTGGAAGGCCACTGTAAGTTGATAATCTGAATAAAGATTTCTATATCTGGAGGAAATTCTTCTAAATTAATTCAAGAAAAAGTTCACAGGTTGTGCTTTTTGACAGTCATGAGAGAATTCTATTGCACCTGCTTAGGAACAGTTTTCCATTGTATAAAAGTGTCTACTATTTTCCTTAGTTTGTGGTAAGTCCATAATGTTGCTGTTAAATTCTTTTTTTCTGGTAGTATTATAATGCTAATAAAGAAGTGAAAAACAGAATTTTAAAAATATTTTTAGACCCAATACCACTACACTTGACATCTAGATACTCTCTGGGCTAAATATAGCTTCAGATTTTCTATAGTAATGCTCTCATATTCTTAGCTGCTGGGCATTAGTGCTATGCAGTATTTATTTGCACAGGACTGTAATATGGAAGTTAGAGAGATGTTTTGTAGTGTACAAGACATTCTCTTTTTATTTTACTGGGTGGGAACAGATTGCCAATAAGTAGCTGAATTAATGTCTAATAGCTTATAGGCATCTTTTTGTCAGTTACTTACTCAGCCTTTTTCATCTAAAAGTTCCCAGTTAAAATGTTGTGGTTAGCCGGGCTCAGTGGCTCAGCGTGTAATCCCGCGCCTTTGGGAGGCTGAGGTGAGTGGATTGCCTGAGCCCGCGGGTTTGAGACCCGCCTGGGCAGCGAGACCTCATCTCTACAAAAAATCAAAAATCAGCCGGGCATGGTAGCACATGCCTGTAATTCCAGAAGGCTGAGGCGGAAGGATCGCCGGAGCCCAGCAGGTCGAGGCTGCGGTGACCGGGAGCGGCCACTGCACTCCGGTCTGGGCAACAGAGTGAGACTCCAACTCAAAAAAAAAAAAAAAATGTTGTGGTTATAATGAAGCCAAGATATTGAGATATTAACATAAAATATATTATCAGTTATTTAAACTACATTTAATTTTCAGCCTAGAAAAAAACTCTTAGATCATTCATCCCCAAAACATGAATGTAGAAGGGTCTTTGGGCTGATCATCATATTAAGAAAATGTTAGTGAAATTGGTATACCTTCCTCATAGAATGAATGGTTACAGTTTTTGTGAACAGACAGAAATTGACCCTCCTGTTCTTAAAGTTTGAAACTTACGTTTACCTTATCTGAATTCCTTTCTTAGGAAACCAGCGCACAGAGCTATAGTATCAAGAAACTGAAACCTGCCAGATTACTGTATCCAGACATTGAGATGCCAGAACTCACTAGTTTATCAACTTATTTTTTTTATCCAACCCCATGTCTGGTTTACTACTTTCCTGTTTCACTGTATAAGCCTCTGACTTCAGTAGAATGGAGAAACAGATTTGAGATTGAGCTCCCATTCTCTTTGGGTGATATCACCCAAATAAAAAGCTTTCTTCCCTAACAATACTTGTCTCAGTGACTGGCTTTCTGTCTGACAAGCAATGGGAACTCAAATGAAACCTGCCATTTCAGTAACATTAATGACCACAAACAGAAGTTTGAATTTCATAAATGTAAAATTTATTCACATTCAAAGCTATAGGAAGAAGTAAATGTAGTATAAATATAAAACAAACAAAAATAAACATACACGCTGATAAGCTATAAATTTTTCATAGTTATTGTATCTTATCATAATAAGAAAACCTTAATTTGATAGGTATAGAACAAGCAGTCATATTATATTTTAAAAGATTCTAGAGCACTTTTTTTTTTTGACTTCGAGTCTCACTCTGTCAGCCAGACTGGAATTCAGTGCCACACTCCCAGCCACCCCAGCCTCTATCTGCTAGGCTCTGGCGATCCTTCTGCTTCAGCCTTCCAAGTAGCCAGAACTATAGACACACGCTACCATGCCCAGCTAATTTTTGATTTGTTGTAGAGACAGGTCTTGCCAAGTTGCCCAGGTGGGTCTCGAACCCATGGGCTCAGGTAATCCATTTGCCTCGGCCTCCCAAAGTGCTGGGATTACAGGTTGAGCCACCAAACCCGGTCAGATTTTAGAGCACTTAATTAGAAATTATTTTCTTTGTAAATTTATTTTTCTTTTTTAAATACAGTTTTATCTACAAAGTAACCACAAGCTGTATCTATAAATAAAGTCAAATTGACATAAGGAGGCAGGCAAGTTGTTAATAAATTTTATAAAATGCCAAGGAAAGCAAGAGACAAGACAATTCAGAAGCAGTTCTTAAGAGTGTATCTGAAAAGCCACTTTCCATCAAATTAGCAAGGAAGATGCTTAAAAAAGAAAATTTCAGAGAGGAAAAATATATCCTTCAGAAAGAAAGCTGTAAACAAAAGCAAGTATGTGAAAAGAGCAGTCCCAAAGCTATATGGCACTTCAAGTTGTCAAAGAACACGATTTTAGCACATTGAGTTTAAAGATTGAACTGGCTTTTATTAGCAATTTATAAACTGGGAAGCATTCTGTCTACAAGATAGGAATTCCACTAAGTATACTACAATTGTCAGTTTTTATAAATTAGCTTAAGTAGGAACAAGGAAATGGCACAGTGCATACAAGTAGATTGCCTAACATCAGGTGACATCAGGTTGCTATCCTTGTATGAGTTAAAGCAGAGGCACTTATCACTCTGGCTCAAGTTGACTGGATTCCTTTTGTTTGGTAGCTGTGAATCTCCTTTTTGGAAAGTTGCCTTGCTTGGCAATTCTCTTTTCTTATTTTTAAAGTTTCAGTTTGATAACATGGCACTGAATATGAGTGGTTCTATTTTGCTTTGGTCTGTTGGGGCCTAGGGAAGGAGCTCAGTCAAAACACTGGCCTCTCATAAGTTTTATTTAATAAACTAAACACCCTATAACTGTAAGACAGCATATCAAAGTTATCAATTCATCCCAAATTGGAAAAAAAGTGGATTTTCAGATTCCGTGTTTCTGTTTCTTTGCCTTTGTTTCTGTAGCTATATTACACACCAATATTTATACACACACACACATAACACAACTGTTGTACCAAAAATGAATTTTAGAAAATTTCAACTGCTTGTAAGCAAACAAAAATGACACTCAAGACGTCTCCATGCATTCATGCAGAGGGATTGGTAGGAGAGAGAGATACACATCTGGATAGATATGTAATCGTGCTGTTTGTAATTTTTTCTTCTAGTATCTTTAAATATCATTTTTTATTTTATTTTGAGGTGAGTGTGTATACACACACACACACACACACACACACACACACACACACACATATAGTGATGTATTAGCTGCAAATTCTATCTGATTTGAAAATACCTACATCCTTGTAATCAACAGCCTGATCAAGATGTAGACTATCTTCTTCAAACCAGAAATTTGTCTCATACCTTTTTCTGTTCAATTTATGTACCACATGAGCTATCGCTCTTCTGATTTCTGTTGGTATTTGTTTTGTCTGTTCTGGAATTTCATTAATTTTTAAAATTTAAGATTAAATAGTACCTTTATCAGACCCTGAATTCATATATATATATATGTATATATATACATATATATGTGTATATATATACGTATATATATGTGTATATATATATATAGGTTCTTTACTCTCTTTCTTAATTATTCCTTTTTTCTTTCTGTTTTGTGTTTGTATTAGCAACTTTGAGTTGTTTTCATATCTGATAGAACTATTCACTCTTCACTTTTATTTTTCCATTTTTTAGTCATTCTTTTAAATATTTACTCTAAAATTACCTGTTATTCAGAAACAAACTTGCAGAAATTTTTATTGGTATATTATTAAACATCTAACTGGTTGAAATCAAAGCAATGATCCTCCACCCTTTGAAACCAAGGAGGCAGCCCCAGTGATCTCTGAAATGCTTTCATGGTCATCTTGCCTTGCCTTGAACTACAGTGCATGAAGCCAAATAACAATTGTGTTTCATCCTGTGAAATTCATGAAGTCCCAAGAGCCTCCTCTTTTCTTCTTCAGGTTATCCTGGCAGTTTTCCTGCAGGGGTAGTTGATTAAGTCTGTGGTTCACGCACATATTAATCTCTTTGTCAAAGTGATTCTTGACCATACAATTAGTGTAGTTTACTGAGATATCAGTGGTGGTTTACTGAAATTTTTGAAACTTTCTTTTCCTCTGAAACTTTCTTTGATCCTTTTCCTCATATCCTGAACACAATTTTGTAAGTAATGAATTCTTCACATTAAATTCATTCCCGCTTGAAAATGCCTATACTGTTTCTACATCTGGCTGGTAGTTGACTGATAAAATAGTGTTGAGAATCTTTAACACTTTGTTCATATATTTATTTGTTACTCTATTAATTGCTAATATTATTATTTCTCATTGTTTTATGCCAGGTATAATGTTATGTGATTTCATATATTATATGATCCCCATCATAGATCCAAACAATGGACACTATAGTCACTGTTTTTAGGAGTGACAAAACTGTGAATCAAAGAGATTACATTTTTTGGTGCACCTCTGGTATTGGTGTCAGTGACGGCAGCTGTATTGGGTTCAGTTCTCTAGCAGCACTGTATTGTGTCACTGAATAAGAAGCCCAGTGCCTCTCTGATCTTCCTGGATGGCTCTTGATTCTGGACAAGGATTGAGACAGCAGATCAAGTAGGTTTTAAATCAAGATTTAACATTCCAGCACACAAAAATTACTTATCCAACAGCTCCTCCTAGGTCATATATTCCTATGAATGAAAGAATCTCCAATGTATGGTATGACAGATTTAAAATATCTAATGACTGCCCAGTGCATTTCAAATCAATTAATGTAATGTATCCAGTGCTTACTGATTTGATTGATGATGAAGTAAAAAGTGGCATCAAGAAGACAGAATTTGCCGGGATTGGTGGCTCAGCCTGTAATCCTGCGCATTTGGGAGGCTGAGGTGAGTGGATTGCCTGAGCCCGCGGGTTCAAGACCCACCTGAGCAGTGAGACCTCATCTCTACAATAAATCAAAAAATCAGTCGGGTGTGGTAGCATATGCCTGTAATTCCAGCTACTTGGAAGGCTGAGCCGGAAGGATTGCTGGAGCCCAGCAGCTCAAGGCTGTGGTGGCCGGGAGCGGCCACTGCCCTCCAGTCTGGGCGACAGAGTGAGACTCCAACTCAAAAAAAAAAAAAGAAGACAGAATTTAAATAGGAGAATTTTCTATGGGAGATTGCATGGCAATGCATTTGGCATATGGAAATCATCAAGATGTGGAAAGTATTTGCTCTTTCTAGTTTTCTGAATTAGACATCTGCTGTTTACCAGGCTTTCCAGAAAAGTGATGGTGTACTTCCTGAATTATTTCAATGTCATGGTACTACAGATGAGTTAGTTCTTCATTCTTGGAGTAAAGAAACAAGCACAATGTTAAAATCTCTAAGAGTGAGTACAAAGTTTCACAGTTTTCCCAGTATTTAAGCAAAAATGAGTTAGAAAGACTGAAGTCATGAAGTCTTACAAAGTCACCAGGAGAAATGGAGAAATAAGATTAATGAATAAAGATTTATTTGTTAATATACATGCAATGTCTTTGTGAAAAGTGATATTTTTACTGCCAAATGACAATGATAAATAATTAAACTATTAAAAAATTTAAAAAGGAGATTATATAAATTTCCAAAACCAACTGAAAAATTATGAGACAGAATTTGAACCTATATCTTTCTGGCTTGAAATTCTTTTCCCTTTAATATAAAATAATACTTCTGATGTCTGATCTGAGTGGAAGCCTTGACAGCAGTGGCAGCAGCAAATGAGTCAGTGGAGTCTGGATCTGATCTATCTGCTGCCCACAGTAGTCTGTAGGGTGTCTGACCAATGCTGAGAGCAACCTTATAAGCCCGCACTGAGAGTGGAGGGGATGGTCTGGAAACTGGAGCCACTCCCTAATGAGGTGGCAGCCAAAAGCAGGGGCAGCCAAAAGAGAAGGCAGTGCTTGGGAAAGGAAACTAGAGTTACAGAAATGGCCACAGAGTAAGTTTTTTTTATTTGTTTGTCTTCTGATTTTGTTTGTTTCTTCTCTCTTCCTTCTGTTTTTGTTTATGTTTTCATACTTGCTTTGTTTCTGTTATTTAATTTTTTTTTAGATTTTCTGTTTGTGTATGGATATATTTTTGAGGGTGAGCAAATCAACAGGGTTTTTGTTTGTATGATTCTCTGTATGTTTTTGTTTTTTGTTTTTGTTTTTGGTCTTTTTTTCTCTGTTTTCGTAAGTTAGTGAGTCTGTCTTCTTCTTGGCATATGGAAATCATGTGCCTCTTCTTCTTCTCTTCTTCTTCTCTTCACCTTCCTACATCTTCTTTCTTCTTTTTTCCATTCTTTTCCTTTTTCTTATCTCATTTTGCTTTCAGAGGGCAAATGTACACCTCCACTGCATGGACAGGCAGTGGGAAGTGGGTTCCAGGGGCTTACACTCCTGTCAGCTGATACTGGGATTTGCAGATAGCTTCTGAACCACAGCTTCCCCCTTAAACAAATATCAAAACTACAAAAAGCACGGTCCCCCACCCCCAGTCCAGCTTCAAAATTGAACAAATTTGAGGATCTACATAAAGAATAGGGAATTGAGCTAACACAAGTAAAAGCTATCCCCCATCACTGAAGGACAGAATTAAATAAGAGGTTAAAAAAAAGGGGGGGGGAGAAAACTTTCACAAATTAAGAAAAACCAAAGGAAGACTATAAAGACTAGACAGAATAAATAGAAATGAGGAGACACAAGAGGAAAGAATGAAGGCATTTGTAACTGAGATAACAGCAATAAAGAGTACAGCGAATGAAATAAATAACAAACTGATAAGCATGGAGAGCAAAATTAACCAAGTAGAAAGAAGAATCTCAGAGCTTGAGTATCAAAATATGGAACTAACCCAAACTGTTAATAACATAGAAAAGAAGCTTAAAAAGAACAAAGCCTCCTGTGATAAACAATTATATCAAGAGGCCAAACCTAAGATTAATTGGAATCCTTGAGGCAGATAGAGAGACAGAGACCATCCTGGAACACATTTTTCATGATAATATCCAAGAAAACTTCTCTCATCTCCTCAGAGACATGACCATTCAAACACAAGAGATTTAGAGAATTCCTGCAAGAACACAAATGAGAAGACCAACTCCTAGACACATAGTAATTTGCTCACACAAAGTAGTAATAAAAGCAAATATTCTAAAGGCAGCAAGAAAGGTCAGACTAACTACCAGGGAAGAACAATTAGAATAGCAGTAGACTTATCTATGAAAACACTTCAGTCTAGGAGAGAATGGAGTCCAATCTTCAAAGTTCTCAAAGATAACCAATTTCAGCCAAGAATTACCTACCTAACTAACCTAAGTTTCATCAGTGATGGAGAATTAAAATCCTTCTCAGACATTCAATCCCTAAGAGTTTATGCTGCCTGCAGACCAGCACTACAAGAAACACTTAAGAAAGTGTTAAACACAGAAGAAAGAAAAAAAAAAGAATGATCATGACCTTCCCAAGAATGCAGGAAAAATTTTGGAAACAGATAAATCAACCCCCAAATCAAAAGAAAGACAACAAACAAATAGCAGCAACAACAACAAACTCTATAAGAACTTCATGACAGGGTGAACTCTCACATCTCAATAATTACCCTAAATGTGAATGGACTATATGCACCACTGAAAAGACATAGAATGGCAAATTGGATAAAATATCATGATGCAGCAATATGTTGTCTCCAGGAGACTCATCTCACCAGAAAGGACACCCATAGACTCAAAGTAAGAGGATGGAAAACAAGTTTTCTGGCAAAAGGAACACACAAAAAGATCTCAATAACAGACAAATTACCCTTTAATCTATCAAAAATTAAACAAGATACAGAAGGTCACTACGTAATGGTAATAGGTTCAAACCATCAACAAGAAATATTCATTCTAAACATATGTGCACCCAACATAAAAGCACCAACTTTCATAAGCAGCTTTTAGGTAAACTCTAAAAAGACCTTGACTCTAACACTATCATAGTGGGGGACTTAATTATGCCACTACCAACCCTAGACAGATCATCAAGACAAAAAAATCAACAAGGAGATCTGGAACCTCAATGTGATGCTTAGCCAAATGAACTTAATAGATACCTGCAGAACACTCCTCCCAACAACCATGGAATATACATTCTACTCAACACTACATGAATCATACTCTAAAACTGGCCACACCCACAGTCATAAATCAAGCATAAACAAATTTCTTAAGATTGAAATACTGTCAGGCACCTTCTAGGATCACAGTGGAATAAAAAAAATATCAACACCAACAAAGTTCCCCCCAAACTCTCAAAGACATGGAAACTAAACAGCATGATGCTGACCAACTTCTGGGTCAACAAGAAAATCAAAACAGAAATTAAAATATTCCTGGAAACAAGTGAAAATGAAGAAACATCTTTTTTTTTTTTTTGAGTTGGAGTCTCACTCTGTCGCCCACAATGGAGTGCAGTGGCTGCTCCCGGCCACTGCAGCCTCGACCTGCTGGGCTCCAGCAATCCTTCCGCCTCAGCCTTCCAAGTAGCTGGAACTACAGGTGAGCGCTACCACGCCTGGCTAAATTTTTAAAATTTATTGTAGAGATGAGGTCTTGCCAAGTTGCCCAGGCAGGTCTCAAACCCACAGGCTCAGGCAATCCACTCACCTCTGCCATGAAGAAACATCTTACCGAAATCTCTGGGATTCCATGAAAGCAGTATTAAGAGGGGAATTCACATCTCTACAAACACACATGAAGAAAATAGAAAGATCACAAGTTATCAGTCTAACAAATCACCTAAGGAAGCTGGAAAAGCAAGACCACCAAAACCCTAACTTCAGCAGAAGAATTCAGATCACCAAATAAAAACCCAAATACGAGACATAGAAGACAAAAATATAATAAAAAAATCAATGAAACAAAAGGCAGCTTCTTTGAAAAGATAAACAAGATTGATAGATCCCTAGATAGACTGACCAAGAAAAAGACAAAAAAACTCAAAACCTACATAATCAGAAATGCAAATAATCACATCACAACCTACTCCAAAGAAATACAACAGATTATCAGAGATTACTATGTACATTTGTATGGGAACAAATTTGAATATCTAAATGAAATAGAGAACTTTCTGACATCACACAACCACCTCAGGTTGAAACAAGAAGAAATAGAGACCCTAAACACACCAATAAAGACCCAGGAAATTGACTATGTCATAAGAACACTAACTACAAAAAAAAAAAAGCCCTGAACCAGATGACTTTCCAGCAGATTTCTACAAAACATACAGGGAGGAGCTAATACCAATCCAACTGAAAATATTCCAGGCAATCAAGAAAGATGGAACTCTCCCCAAATCATTTTATGAAACTAACATCACATTGATACTCAAACTGGTTAAAGATCCAACAAAGAAAGAGAACTACAAGCCAATATCTTTGATGAACATAGCTGCTAAAATTCTCAACAAGATTCTAGCAAACCAGATCTGACAACACATCTCAAAAATCATCCACCATGACCAAATAGGCTTCATTCCTGAGATGCAAGGCTGGTTCAACATCAAGACCATCAAGTAAGACCATAAATGTAATTAAATACATCAAGAGATATATTAACAAGAACCACATGATTATATCATTAGACATGGAAAAAGCTTTCAATAAAATTCAGCTTCTGTTCTTGATAAAAACCCTTGGACATCTAGGCATAGATGGAATATACCTCAAAATAGTAAGAGTCATCTATGAGAAACTCACAACCAACATACTGCTAAACAAAGAGAAATTGAAACCATTTCCCCTGAAAACCAGAACAAGACAAGGCTGCCCATTCTCATCCCTCCTGTTCAACATAGTATTGAAGTTAAGCTATCCCTCTTTGCAGATGACATGATTCTATACCTTCAAAATCTAAGATAATCTGTCAGAAACCTCCTTGCACTGATAAAAGACTTTGGCAAAGTCTCAGGGTATAAAATAAATGTGCAAAAGACAGTTGCATTTCTATACACCAACAATAAATGAACAGAAACCCAAATAAAAAGCACAATTCCATTCACAATAGCCACAACAAAAATGAAATACCTCAACATCTTCCTAACCAGAGAAGTGAAAGACCTTTAAAATGAAAACTACAAAACACTGCTCCAGAAATCAAAGATGACAGAGACAAATGGAAAAATATTCCATGCTCGTTGATTGTAAGAATTAACATTGATAAGATGTCCATCCTGCCCAAGGTAATCCACAGATTTAATGTATTATCCATTAAATTACTAGCAGCATTCTTCTCAGACCTGGAAGTGATGATACAGGGATTCATATGGGAACATAATGATCGTGATTAGCCAAAACAATCCTCAGAAAAAAAGTGGGAGGTATCACATTCTTAGACTTTAAACTTTATCATAAGGCTACAAAAATCAAAACAGCCTTGTACTAGTACAAGAACAGGCATATAGACCAATGGAATAGGATAGAGATTTCAGAAGCAAACCTCAATTCTCCATCAACTCATCTTCGACGAGGCCTCCATCATCAATCACTGGGGAGAGAAGAACCTATTCAGTAAATGGTCTGGAAAAACTGGTTGACCACAAACAGAAGATTAAAATAAGACCCCATACCTGTCACCACACACAAAAATCAACTCTAAATGGATCAAAGACATAAACATAAAAACCTGAACTATAAGAACTTTAGAAAATACAGGAGACACCCTTATGGAAATTGGAACTGGCAACCAATTCCTGATCAAAACCCCAAGTGTCCTTGCCATAAGAGATAAGATAGACAAGTGGGACCTCATCAAACTGACAAGCTTTTATGCAAAGACAAGGAAACCATCAACAGAGTGGGGAGACAGCCCACAGACTGGGGAAAAATATTTGCCAAATGTATATCTGATCTACAAGGAGTTCAAACATGCCAAAAAGAAAGAAAAAGCAAAACAAAACAATAACAACAACCAAGAAAAAAAGGCAAAAAACCCATTACTAAGTGGGCAAAAGATATGAATAGACACTTCTCAAAAGAAGACATATGAGCAGCCAAAAGATACATAAAAAAATGTTCAGTCTCACTAGTCATCAAAGAAATGCAAATTAAAACCACACTGAGATATAACCTAACTCCAGTCAGGATGACCATTATCAACAACTCAAAAAACAACCAATGCTGGAGAGGATGTGGGGAAAAGGGAACACTTCTACACTGTTGATAGGAGTGTAAACTAGCACAACCTCTATGAAAAACAGTTTGGTGATTCCTAAAAGATCTAAAAATTGACCTTCCATACGACCCTGCAATCCCCCTTCTGGGAATATGCCTGGAAGAACTCAAATCACTCTGAGAAAAAGATATCTGCACACACGTTTATCGCAGCATTATTCACAATAGCAAAAACAAGGAACCAACCATGTTGCCCATTGAAAGAGGACTGGATAAAAAATGTGGTACATATATTGTGCAGTCATAAAGAAGGAAAAAATTATGAACTTTGCAGCAACTTGGATGGACTTAGAGTCTATGTCTATAATACTTAGTGATCTATCACAGAAACAAAGAACGGTACCACATGTTCTCATGTATAAGCAGAACTTGAACAATTATAATAATACTATAAGAAATGGATTGGCAATGGTGGAAACTGCCAGGGATGGGCGAGGCACACCTCATCAATAAGGGTACCTACATAATGAACATTTTTATACCTAATCCTGAATTGTACCCCATAACTTAAAAAAAAAAAAAAAATTTAAAACCTCCTGGCACTGATAAAGGACCTTGGCAAAATCTCAGAGTATAAAATATATGTGCAAAAGACAATCGCATTTCCTTACACCAATAATAAAAAAACAAGCCGGGCTCAGTGGCTCAGCCTGTAATCCCGCGCCTTTGGGAGGCTGAGGTGAGTGGATTGCCTGAGCCCGCGGGTTCGAGACCCGCCTGGGCAGCGAGACCTCATCTCTACAATAAATC
>NW_007248078.1:920365-920999 GCF_000164805.1 Carlito syrichta
CAGATGTCCATCTTACCTAAGGCAATCTACAGATTTAGTGCAATACCCATCAAATTACCAGTAACATTCTTCTCAGACCTAGAAAAAACAATATAGGAATTTATATGGAAACACAAACGACCAAGAATAGCCAGAACAATCCTCGGTAAAAAAAACAAAGTAGGAGGTATCACATTACCAGACTTCAAACTTTACTATAAAGCTACAGTAATCAATATTGGTACAGGAACAGGCATATAGACCACTGGAATAGAATTGAGATTCCAGAAGCAAAACCTCAATTTTTCAACCAACTCATCTTCGACAAAGCCCCCACCACGTACCACTTGGGAGAGGAGAACCTATTCAGTAAATGGTGCTGGGAAAACTGGCTGACCACATGCAGAAGATGCAAACAAGACCCCTATCTATCCTCATACACAAAAATTAACTCCAAATGGATGAGAGACCTAAATGTAAAATCTCAAACCACAAGAACCTTAGAAAATGCAGGACACACTCTTATCGAAATTGGAACTGGCATCCAATTCCTGAACAAAACCCAAAACACATGGGCCATAAAGATAAGATAGACAAGTGGGACCTCATTAAACTGACAAGCTTCTGCAAAGCCAAAGAAACCAGCAAGAGAGCA
>NW_007248078.1:921019-924013 GCF_000164805.1 Carlito syrichta
AACCAAAAGAAGAATATGGGTCTCTCACAGACCCCTGGGAGGTCAGACACTGAGAAAACTGACTTCAGAACGTAAACAATGAAGAGCCCCCAGAATGACGGGTCTCAAACTTCAAACCCAGATATCAAGACATTAATGGAGAGATTAAAAAGAATTGAGGAGAGACAAGAGGAAACTAGGAAGGAGCTGATAATTGAGATAACAGTAGTAAACAATACTGTGAATGAAATAAATAACAAACTGATAAACATGGAAAGCAGTATTAGCCAAGCAGAAGATTTAAACAAGACCCCTATCTATCCCCATACACAAAAATTAACTCTAAATGGATCAGAGACCTAAATGTAAAACCTCAAACCATAAGAACTTTAGAAAATGCAGTACACGCCCTTATGGAAGTTGGAACTGGCATCCAATTCCTAAGCAAAACCTGAAATGCACAGGCCATAAGAGATAAGATAGACAAGTAGGACCTCATTAAACTGACAAGCTTCCACAAAGCCAAAGAAACCATCAAGAGAGCAGGGAGACAGCGCACAGACTGGGAAAAATATTTGCTAACTCCATGTCTGACAAAGTCCTAACATCTAGGCTCTACAAGGAACTCAAATGTGCTGAAAAGAAAAAAACAACTCCATTACAAAGTGGGCAAAAGATATGAACAGACACTTCTCAAAAGAAGACATACTAGCAGCCAACAGACACATGAAGAAATGTTCTACCTCACTAATCATCAAGGAGATGCAAATTAAAACTACACTGAGATACCACCTAACTCCAGTCAGAACGGCAATTATCAAAATAAAAAAATAACTGGAGAGGATGTAGTGAAAAGGGAATGCTGCTACACTGTTGGTGGGAGTGTAAACTGGTGTGACCTCTGTGGAAAGCAGTGTGGTGATTCTAAAAGCTCTAAATATTCACCTCCCCTATGACCCTGCAATCCCCCTACTGGGAATATACCCTGAAGAACTCAAATCACTCTATAAAAAACATACCTGCTCACGTATGTTTATCTCAGCATTGTTCACAATAGCAAGAACCTGGAACCAACCATGCTTCCCATCAAAAGAGGACTGGATTAAAAAAATGTGGTACATATACATGATGGAATACTACGCAGCCATAAAAAAGAACAAAATCATGAATTTCACAGCAACTGGGATGGAACTAGAGTCTATAATACTGAGTGATCTTTCACAGAAACAAAGATATAAGTATCACATGTTCTCACTCATATAGTGGACCTTGAACATCTATCATAATACTATAAGAAAAGGATTGACAGTGGTGGGAAACTATGGGGGGGGGTAGGGAGCGGAAAGGAGGTGGGATTAACAGTAGTCAATATCTGTCTGGGGACGGGGAGACACCGCTTATCAACAGGGGTGCCTGAACGATACATATTTGTATACCTAACCCTTAACTGTACCCCGCAATTTTAAAATAAAAAATATGTTTATAAATAAAAAAAATTATTAAACTATTCTGGTTCCATAAAAAAATGAAAATAAAATAACACAACACTTAATTCACAGAAGATATATTTTTTTCACTTTGTTTCTATTAAATTTCATTGAGATCAGTCTTATTTAAGATACATTTTCAAGGAACATTGCTTATATAAGCTGTATTACTATTATTCCAAGTTATTTCAGATAACTTGTATGTAGCCTAATCAAACCACTCATTTGGTTGGCATATTAATTATAGTGAAACTTTTAACAGCAGCAGACAATTAACAATTCTTTAATATAAACTATGGTGACAAGAAGTCATGGCAGCAAACTAACAACGAAATTGAATCTTACTCAATAAACATTTAGGAGGAAATAAAATTTAGCATTGAAAAAAAACTAAAATGGCTTAATGTTCAGTCAAATTATATACTGAATGTGTATTAGTAGTTGTGGGGGGGGTACATTTGTGTAACTAGCAAAAGTCAAGTGCTGCTTCTTTTGACAGCCACAAGAAAAGATGACTCTTTACAAGAAATGGTTGGACTTATTCTCTTTAAAGATATATTAAAATCTTTAAAACTTTCTTGATCAGAAGTCTTTTGGTAGCAAGTGACAGAAACCCTTAACAAAAAAGTTTTAGCAAGAGAAGACTATACAAAAGAGGAATTTATTGGCTTCTTTATCTGGGAAAGCTAAGGTCATGTTACTATTAGTCACAGTTGGACACAAGGACTCACATGATGTTTTTAGCGTTTTTGTTTCTCACCATTGTTTATTCTTCTGATTGTGTTGCTTACTTTATTGTTCAAAGTTTTTCTATGTAGTAATGAGAATGTTCATTGTTTCCTCACAGTTTCTCTTTATTCCATTCACCTTCATCCTCTAGTCTACCTTAGCAAACCAGTGTCACGTTCACATGTCTGTCTTGAGAAGGATACTGAATAATGGCCTGTGATTTTAAACAAATGTCTTTATTTAACAAATATTTTCACATGACATACTGCATTCCAGACACTCTTCTACGTGTTACAAACATTAACCCATCAGTCCTTGTAAAAACTTACTTTTACTTGTGAGGGAGTTGAGACATAGATTAAAGTCACACATCTATCAAGTGCAGAGTCAGGATTAGAACAGAGCAGTCTGATCCCAACCAAAATGCTATACTGATTCTCCAAGAAGACCGAAAAAAACCAAAAGTTGCTATGGCCAAGAAATGTTCTTGTAATTAGGTATCCATTAGATTGAGTTTGCACTTGAGATTGAGGTAAGGGTCACTACTGGGATTAGAGAAAAATGAGCAGCAGGAAACACTTCCCATAGAACCAGGTTTGAGCCGGGCTCAGTGGCTCAGCATGTAATCTCCCGCTTTGGGAGGCCGAGGTGAGTGGATTGCCTGAGCCCATAGGTTCGAGACCCACCTGGACAACTTGGCGAGACCTCATCTCTACAATAATTCAAAAACTTAGCTGGGCGTGGTAGCGCGCGCCTGTAGTTCCAGCTACTTGGAAGGCTGAGGCGGAAGGATTGCTGG
>NW_007248078.1:924033-941000 GCF_000164805.1 Carlito syrichta
AAAAAAAAAAAAAAAAAAGAACTGGGTTTGCTGGGCAGAAAAAAATCCACAGATGTCCACTGAAACAAAAAAATGATGTTCCCAGGAAAGTTAAAGTATGCACACACACACACACATACATATGAAGGGACTCACATCCTCTGGAATAAAACCCGGAATTTTTAAATAAAAAATTTTGTATTTATTCTGACATGTGTAAACTTCAGTTACCTTCAAAATACTTTCCATTTGATCCAGTACACCTTGAGACGTTTTTCCACTGCTCAGAAGTTTTTGAACTTGCAAATTTTGATGCCTTTTAGTGTTTCTACTGTTTTTTGTTACATCTCTTTCACATCGGCAAAACATTTCCCTTTGAGGACTTTTTTCATTTGGGGAAACAAAACAAAAAAGATTGGGAGATTTGGTAAATAGGGAGGGTTAGGTATGGGGTCATGCTGTTTTGGGTCGAAAACTGCTGAACACTCAGAATGGTGTGGGTATGTGCACTCGTAAATCATCCATCATAAAATGGGAAAATGCACTGAAAGAATCTCAAACAATAAATAAATAAATTCACTGAAGCTGAATGCAGCCTCTCACAATAATGCTAGATAATACACTGATACCACGGGTTCCTAGAAAATTTACCTAGTGGAGGAAGCCTGTACTACAAGGGGCCTGCCCTCCCCCCAACAAATTAATCTCTTGTTTTTGTGAATCCCTACTCGTACATACTCACAAGCAAACGTACATTTTATGTGTGTGTGTGTGTGTGTGTGTGTGTGTGTGTGTATATGTGTGTGTATATTCATTTCAGAATTATATGGTGTTTTGTTACATATGATAGGGGCTAAGAATTGAATGTAAATAGTAAAATATGTAACCAGTAAAAATGTTGCAAAAATACGTATATTGCTGTGGTCCCGAAATTATAATGGAAGACAATCGTGCTGAGTAATCTTTATATACTGATATTTAAATATAATTGGAAACTATCCTATTTCTTAGTAGGGTTCTTTCCTATTTAGTCACACATCTTTGATGTTCTTCCTGAGCCAATGCTAGAAAAGACATTCACTGAGAAGACTGCAGACAGCTTGCTACATTCTGTGAAGACTTTCCTGAGCTATTTTAAATGAGAGGGCTTATTTTGCAATTTGATTATTCTTTTTGAATTAAAAATGGGTTGCCATTGTAAAATCCATGTGCGTTCTCAGCACTTTTATAACGCACTATCTCTTCCCGAACCCTTTCCAGAATGCTTCCCTTCTTTTTCCGGTTTAATTAGCTCCCTGCTTCCCTTTGTAGTATGGAAATGAGTGACCTCATCTCTCTCCACTTCTTCCTTGGGTGAAGGCAATGATTATCTGTATGCTTTGTGGGAATCTACCCTGACTTTGCACATACCCCTGTGTGCAACCAATGAGGACGTGTCCCAGGAAATTCTCCTTGTCTTTTCAATTAACCTGCTTCTTCTGTCCCTGCCACAATCTGTGTCTCAACGTTGGGTAGAATAAATGAAGACCGAGTTTCATCCCTTTGCAAAGTGCTGCTGGATAGCAAATGCTGATGATGATACTTATCATTTTCCTGCCTTCAGAGTCCTAAATGTTTAGTCAAGTTGTTTGGTTAAAGGCTTCACTCTGAATACTTATTATTTTTTTTTTAATTTCATGGGTCTGTAAAAATAAAATCATGAATTATTTCTTTCCAGGGTTGTTTAAGGAGCTCCTTTTATGTGAGTGGTTAGTGGAAAACAAATCAAAATATGGATAAAGGAGAAATATTATATTGCAAATAGAATAACTCAAATTAATTTTTATGATTATAGAAACTAGCAGTGCTTACAATCAGCTTGACCTGAATTAATTTCTCAGATATACCACTTATTGGTCATACCCTGAGCCTCTTCATCTGCAAGGTAGGGATAATTAGGCCTATGCATTCATATTTGAGGTTTCAGTGAGGTTTTAGGTACCAATCATATAGCTAATAATGGTAACAAGTTGATTAGTAAATGGCAATCGTTTTTATTTTCTTTGCAACCTCATTAGAAACCTTATTGACAGATATTCCATCTTCTTCCTTGGGATTCAGTTGCATCACATACACCTTCCAGCCTTTGTATATATTCCTTCATTTCAACAAACTGGCTTATTTAGAGTCCTCTAAAACATCAGCTTTTTCCCCCTACCTCACATACACTTATACCCCATGGGAATCACTGGGGTATCAATGTTTGGATTATGTCACTGGAAAGGGAGTAAACTGAGAAGAAATATCAGATAATATTAGTTCTTAGTAAATTTGGCATAGTTGTCCAAAATATGGAACTCTCAAATTTAGTAACTCCCGTCAATGTCGGGGAAAAAAAAAAAGTTTGGGATGAATAACAAAATGAGAATATTTTTTATTTTGCAGCAAGATTTTATTACCCAGTTAACACTGTATAAGCTAAACATTTAACATAGATCCAAAAAGAAGTTAGATTTGTAAATCAGAGACAGTAATAGTTTATGAAGAAACAATATCACCATTCCCTGCCACAAAGTGACGCCTGACATCACTGTTTAAATTGAAGACACTTTTGAATAGAAACGAGTGAGACTAGGTTTTCTCATACTCTTCATTTTTACTGTAGAAATCTTTGTTTAAATAAACTATTTTGTAAACAGGTAAACAAATTGAATAAACTGGAGCTGCTCTGGATTTGGTTTACTTCATCTTTTCCACTCCGTGGTGGTGACTGTCGGGGACATTCCCTAGGTAAATATTTCATGTCACCCTTCTTTTGGTTTCTGAGCTCTTTGTAAGAAGGTTTTCTTTAAAGATGTCTCATAGGAGATTGACTCAAAATTGAGACTTGACCTAAGAGAAGCCCATTCTTGGTTCATGCTGAGGAAATTTGTTGTTTTCTCAGAAATTTCATCTCCAAGACACATTGTGTCATCGGCAGCACGAACTAAATGATGTAGGGACTAGAGGAGCAGCAAGAACTTGATCTAGAAGGCCACACGGGACCAGGTGATTTCAATGAAGTACAAAACAGAAAAGCTAAATGAGCTAGTCAAGAGGGTGGGAAAATAAAGCAGACACACCTGTACGGAGATTAAGGTGACACAGACACCTGGTGGGCCTCTCTCTGATGGAGAGTGGGAATGCCTTCAGGTTGTAATCACATTCCTGTTCTTTAAGTACAGTTTGCAGCAAGCCCTGCATGTGTACAACTTGGAGTATTTTGGATATCTGCATTCATACACAAAATGTGCCTTTATTTCGCTCACGATGTCTGGGGTTTTGTGTCTTGCTATCCAAAGATTCCATACTGAAAAAGACATTTGAGCCACAAGTGTATTTCCAGCCTTGGAATCTAGAAAAGCTTGAGATACTGGGAAGAAGATACTCAGAATCCTCCAACTAGGAAGAAAGCTATCAGCTCATGGACTTGTTGCAGGAAATCAATAAACACAAATTACAAGAGTTTTATTACCAGAAAAAGCCTCTTGGATAGGGACATGTGCCTGACTCAAAGTGTCAGGAAAGTGAGTCCCAGACCTTCACGTAATGCTAGGCCCTGAACAGAAAGGTGTGCTGATACTAAATGCTGTAACTGTGGGACATTGGGGGAAGCATACTTTCCACTACCCTTCTCCAGGCTGAGTCTCAGGATGCCTCAGTTGACCAAAGTGGTATTCATCTGGAAACTAGGCAAACCCCATCAGGTGAACTATCTTGGAAATAAGCAAACTCAAATACTGTAGTCAATTAATGGTTAGTATTTTCTCAGAAGGATTTGGAGTTTTGGGACTGGAATGGCTAGCTGAAACTCGTGCAAACTGGATGCGAGTCTCTTGACTAGAGAGAGGAGAACGGAGCAGATTTGCTGGAAAAATCAGAGCTGGAGAAATACTGTAGCCTCCTAAAGAAAGATAGAACATAATTAACGGTCTATGGCAACACACCATTTTCACTTTCCAGAAAGATCCATGCTATCTCCAGCCATATCTTAGAGACCCTTGTCTGTTAAGTTCATTTTAAGGGACTTTATGTCTTGCCTTTAAAAGAGACCAGGCTAGCAGAATAATTCATAATTATTTACTATCTTATTGCAGACTCCCAGCCACTGTACCATGATTACCACTGATAATCCTCTTTCAAGTTTTTCTACTTTCTTGAGAACTTTTGTAACTGAACCACACACAATAGTTAGCAGAATACAGACTTACGGATTGCTGAAGGACTTCCCTCCCCCTGTTCTGGGGCCTTTGTACATGAAATCCTAAATTACTTCTGTGCCTTTGGAAGTGCCTATATCCTATTTCAAGTGCATTTTGACATTTTGGATATTTCCTTAGTTCTCACTGACATTTCAAAAACAACTGGCCATTGATTTTTTTTTTATTAGTTATGTCCCCCAAGTCCATATGACACTCAGTGTCTTATCTAGAGCACCCTATATTAAAATATAAGCTAGCTGACAAGCTGCAAGGACAGGTCTGGGCCAACTGACCTTCCTTCATTCTCTGTGATGATGCAATAAACATTATTCTGCCACAGAGTTAAGAAACTTCTCATCTTGTCACACTGAGAATGCACAGTTTGAGACTGCCACTGTGGTGCACAGAAGAAATGTACCCTGGTGACTAGGGACTGTTTACTAATGATAGCTTAACATAGGACAGTGGCAGGTATTCAAGCAGTGTAATAAGTATTTATTATGTGCTGTTTATAACTAATGGCACTTGTTATTATCACTGTTGTAAAGATCATCTCTGGAAAAGTAATTGAAGCAATAAAACAGACTTATGCATTAAGAAACAGCAAACTCAGATCTGATAAGACTACTATTAAGATAGTAATTTAATACTTCTATAATATATTAAAATATTTCTATGTGTGACTTTAGTGAATTAATATTGTTTTGAGTCATATCTAGTGTTCAGAGCATGTATGATTTTAAATGCATTTTAAAATTAAGATTCTCTTTTGAGAAATGTTAAGACCTGGTCCTACTGATCAACACAACAGTGGCTGAAAGGAACAGACAAGAAATATTTCTTTTCAAATTCATCCTAGTAGTGTTTCCAATAAAGTTTTCCAGTTGGTTTATTTCCTGATCAAGACATTTTTTCTCATAAAATAATAAAAATTTTCTTTCAAGAGAGCTCTGCTTATGGTGAGATGATTACCTATATTACCAATTCTGTTTATTTTTACACTCTGGAAGAAGCAGAAGAAAAGAAAGGAGAGCACAGAGAGATTTTGAAATGATTCTACCAGCTGAGAAAGAACCAGAGATAGGAAGGAGAAACTCAAGAGTTCATAAGGATCACATTCTACATGACTTGACAGGTCCTGGTCATATGGACATGAACCCACATACTCTGAAAGTTTCTATCTCAAACAAGTTATTTAAGCTGATGTATTTTTCTCAAGCTTAATTTCATCAGTCACAAAATACGAAAATAATACCTGCCTCATAGTGTTGTTAGGATTGTATGCGTGATTATGTCAGGAAAGTCCTGTAAGATACTTGAGACTTAGTATCCAGTGTATGTGTTTATAAATATATATAACACACACACACACACACACACACACACACACACAATTCTCTCTATAAAATGTACATATTACACACAAATTTCAAATTGTTTCATTATTTCAAAGGTCTAAATATTTTATATAGTAATATATTTCTTTCTTTTCTTTTTTTTTTTAAGATGGAATCTCACTCTGTCGCCCAGACTGGAGTGCAGTGGCTGCTTCCGGCCACCGCAGCCTCGACCTGCTGGGCTCCGGCGATCCTTCCGCCTCAGCCTTCCAAGTAGCTGGAACTACAGGCGCGCGCTACCACACCTGGCTGATTTTTTGATTTATTGTAGAGATGAGGTCTCGCTGCCCAGGCGGGTCTCGAACCTGCAGGGTCAGGCAATCCACTCACCTCAGCCTCCCAAAGGCGCGGGATTACAGCTGAGCCACCGAGCCCGCTTATAGTAATGTATTTCAATTTTGAACAAAAAAAATCATACAGAAAATAGGTGGTTACATATATCCAAATTAAAAATATATTTTAAACTTCATGAAATGTTTCATAATCCTCATCTAAACAGTTTATGCTTTATGTAGTGGGGTGAATTTATAATTTTCTTCTGAATATTTACATCTATATTTTATTTTTTGAAATTCTGCATAAGCTCAACAGAAAATGTTTTGATTTTTAATATTATGCAGTTATTTACTGTAAAGTTTTATGATGTATGTGATTTACTTGTTATTAAAACAGTCAATAGATGTTTAAAATTTGGTATAATTCAGATAGCATATCACAAGTAAATACTGCACTGTGGATGTAATAATTTATTATTTCACAGCATTTACTGATATTGTTGAAATAATTGGAATGTTGTATTTTAACTGATAGCTAAGTATCTTGACTGATGCTTACAATATCAGCACCAAGGGATGCAAAAGCCATATGTCAGCTTCATATCACTGAATTTCTGGGTAATTGAAACCAACAGGAATGGCTTGAGTGATATTTTAAAATTGTTTCTTTTCTCTGCATGGTTTTCATTTAATCACAATAATACTCTGAAGTTTTTTGAAGGAACATGTCTAACAAGACATACGCCCTTTTATACTATTTTCATTTGCTAATGTCATGGGATTGTCTTCAGTGATCACAATGAGTTCATTTAAGGAAATTAAATGCAGCTAAAGCAAAAACAGAGGTGAAAAAAACAAATTGATAATAGAAATAAAATATTGCCAAAGAGGGACTTTTTGCAAAAGAGGCATCACTTTTGTCAAACATTGTTAAGACAGTTATTTAGAGCATTGTCTGTGGAGAGTATGTCTATGGGTAAGGCCAATAATGAAGTAAGCTGCCTATGGGATTACCTCACACGGTCTCCTTCTAGCTGTACCTCTAGGTCTACTTAACTTCTCACCAACAAAATAAGCTAAGTTTATACTCACACCAATTTAGCCTGTGTTACTTTATCCATAGGAGTGCTCATCTGTTTTATTACTTGGAATTTAGTTTTCATCTCTAAAACAATGAATAAAAGTCTTTAGTTCTAACTGTCTTTGATACATTATCCTGTACTATCCACCCGCTCCTCATGTTCCTTTTATATGTGCTACAAAATGGTTTATCATTTTGGTAGAAAGGGGAAATTTTAAGTTCCTCCACTAACTTGTTTATTCCAACACTTGCTTTAAGGAACTTAGGAAATTACTCTAGGATGGTTTGAAATATCCACTGAGTCCATTGGCCATTTGATCCCAATAGTGTTTTTGGTTCCTAGAATTTAAATCATTCAGTGTCAGTGTTTATAGATCTCTGAATAGTGTGTATTCTTTCTTTTTCACAGTGTGTATAGATCTACACTGATAAATGGTCTAAGGGATCGCCTTAGGGAGTGTATTAAGAAAGATTTACAGACCTTTCTTGGCAAAGTATCTCAGGGTCCTTTAGGTAGACCAGGTCCATTTTTCATTTAAAGTTTCCCAGTCTGTGTTCTAGGTCTGGAATAGAAACTTAGAGAGGAGATGAGATGCTCTATTATGGAGACTGAAATGAGACCTCTACTCACAAGTCCTAGTTTTGTGATTATTCACTGACAAGTTGTTTAGAAGATTGGCGGTCTATTTTATTTCTACTGATCAAATAGCTGCTACCAAGGATGTTAGTGAGTCCAAATATGCTGACAACTGCTCTGGTCCTGTTCCCCATTATGGCAGCCGCACCCATCCTATCAAAGGGGATGAGGTAGGATGGTGCTGCCATGTGTCCTCTGTTAGTCCAGAAACTCATATTTTGATGCTAGTATCTCTCACCTTTATCTCTGGTCTGCAGAGAACAACAAGGAAATTTTCTGAGAATGCCAGAACAACCTTCATTAATGCATTTCACAAATTTGGGAGACAATTAGGGGATTGGTGGGTGGGTTGCACATAAAACAATTTATGTAGTTCAATATTTGTATCTCTGCATGCCTTTGGATCTTTTCTCTATATTATAATTGAGAAATGTTGGCAGCTCAAGATCATTTGATTAATTAACTGTTGAATCTAGGTCCCAGCCAACCCACCAATGATTGTTACAGCCACTCCTAGCAGCTGAAGCATATGCATTTAATTTAAGGACTTTGGGAGATTAATCATATTGGAAAATTCTCACATTTACTATAGGAAATTGATTACTTAAGCAGGCTGCAAAAGAAGGGAAAGAATGTTATCAGTGCTTACAATGATGCTGGGTGCTGTAGGGTGTAGTTACTCTGTGGGTTTTCAATTTTGCTACAGAAAAAAATTTCAGAGTGAGTCCAAAGTAAAGTTTTAGAGTAAAATTTATTGAAAAGAAAAGACATGCTTAAGAGAGAAAGTGGGTGCCTTAGAGGAAAGAACACAGGCTTGCTGTTAGTAGAAAGTTTTATATATTGTCCAAAATAATGATTAGGAAGATATATTAGAAGTTAAGATTTATGGGCTATATGGGTTACAGTAAGTTAATGATCAGAAGTTACATTTTTATAATTTTACTCCTGGCTTACTTGTGTCAGCATCCTTGAGATGATGAGAAAAGTTACCATTTAATTAAATTTTCTCTTAAAGCACCATGCCTCAGTGTCTCCAGCAACTCCCCATATATTTGTTTATTGCCTCTGTGATTGTGCTAGCCGCACCACATTCCAGGGTTGCATCTGGTGTGCCTGATCAATGAGATAATTGTTCAGAGAGTTATGTTCCAATAAGAAGGTACCTGTATGCTGACCATCCTGTACCTCATTTATCTAACTTGTACAAACCTACAGAAGCTCATCCATCGATATCTAAACCATTCTAGCTGTGCCTGCCCCAACAATACACTTGCCACTGAGGCTCCTAGAGGTGGCTGATGTCACTGCTGTTGTTGGAACTTCTGCCTCTGACACAGAGCAGGAAACTAGAAGCTTCAGATATTTCAGTTTTATGAAAAATGTGTACCTAATAGGTTCCACTTCTAGTTCTTTTATCTCTTAAGATCCATTGGGTCACCTTCTCAGCTCCATATGAAAGTACTCTGCCTTTGAGGCTGTTGCCAGTCATGTCTGGGGCAGTGGTCACACGCCCTGGCCCTTCTTGGTGATGATGAGCTAGGCTTACTGAAGCTCTATTTATTCACACAAATTACTACTATCCTGAAAGGATCTATTTATCTTAGGTTTGCCCTCATTTTGTATTTTGCTTTGAAGCTACACTGAGGCCCTATTTAGAAAAAATAACATTCATGTTATTTATGGTCATTTAATTAATGTTAGTCTATTTCACATTATAAACTACATGAATGCAGGATTAGTATCTGTTCTGGCATACTGTAGAATCTTCTGGAACCTAATATGACGGACCATGCTTGGCACAATACATAATTTTTTATGTGAAAATATGAGAGGGAAATAGTATTTCGGATGTTAATGTTAGGATCAGAGATTGTGCCAGATTTTCAAAGGAAAGAAATAGACTTTGCAAAGGAATAGGAGAATACAGTATGTTTTCATGTAATGTCAGATGTCAGCTGGACTGACACGGCAGAGGGTGAGGAGTAAATGAAGCCTTGTGGTTTTAAATGGAATCAGGCCAACAAAAAGAGGTGGCAAAAATCAAAAGATTTGGGGAGAATTCGAAGAATAGAACTTGTGATTGACTGTGGGAGGCCATATGTGCTTGGGGAGAGATTGGTGCTTTTAGACAAATTGGGGAACACAGAATGAAGAGCTAATTTGGAGAAATGATTATTTGTTCAGCTGTTAATGTTCAGTTTGTGATGTTGCTGGGATACCCAATTGGTTGATAATTTAGGCCTATTGAAGAGAAGGTGGGTTGTCATGTAATTGAATCAGATCCAATTTTACTGCTGACTGTTTGAGTTACAGGAAACCAACTTAGGCCTTTAGTTTTTATCTGTTAAATAGGAGACTGTTTAGGGGCTAGATGATTCCTAAGTTCTCTTCTGTTTTCACGTTTGCCTTTCAACCCTTCTAGAATTTGCTCAGCATAATTTGTGTTTTTTTTAAAAAAAATAAATCGCTCCTGTTTTTCTGATTGCGGTAAAAATATGCCTAATATAAAATTTATCATTTTAAGTATACAATTCAGTGGAATTAAGGACATTCATAATGCTGTATAGTCATTATCATTATCCATTTCTGGAACTTTTTCATGATCCCAGACAGAAATTCTTTACCCTTTGAACAATAACTCTCCCTTTCCCCTTTTTCCTAGCCTGATGATATCTACTACACATTTTGTCTGGATGAATGAGGTACCAAACTAAACAAATTCACAGAAAATATGTACTTTTTACAATTGAATTTTTATTTAACTTTTAGAAATTTATCAATTTCTGCACTGTTTTGTTCTCATACCCAATAAATAAGTATATATAAGTGTATTATCAGGAAAATTAGAATATATAATCACTAAAATCGTTTTTAGAATATATGATCTTTGAAGCTGAATAGAAGACGTAATAATATTTGTAAATTTAAAGATTATAATATAGTTCTGAGAATGTTTTGTCATTATAATTGTGTATAAAGAATAACTATAGTATTAATATATGCTTAAACAATGGACTACATATTTCCAAAGATACATTATTTTGGGGTCTAGGTATAATAGTCTATCAGAAAAATGTCTCTGAGAGAGTTCCTTTAGAATGGAAAAACTTCTAATCAAGGTCTAAAAAAAAAATATTGCAATAGGACCAAAATGAATGCTTGATAGAAATTCTTCTATAAAAGTATCATTCTTCAGTGGGCTGACTTTTGCCTTGTCAGACAATGAATAAATACAACATACCAAAAGCATAATTTTGGTGATTTGTAGCTCAGGCATAAAAAATATCTAGCATGAGCCCAAAGCTCATGCTTTATACTCAGAAAATAAAAATGCCATTGACATTGTCTGTTACTGATCATTCTAACTAGGTTTGTGAATTCTTTTTGAGATCCATTCAGATAAGATTTTAAATACATTAATTACCAACATAATTATTTTGTGAATATGCTTTAAAATTAATTTAATCCAACAATTTCCATGTAAATATTTTATACAAGTAGATCTTAAAATATATCTACTTTTCAGAATTAATTTTCTGTGTTGGTCAGATATGACTGACCTTCACTGCTTTGGTATCCTTTTGTGACTGAATGTATAGTAGCAATTGCTGTGTGTGTGTGTGTGTGTGTGTGTGTGTGTGTGTGTGTGTGTGTGTGTGTATGTTGGAGGGGCGATGGGATAAAGGGCTGTTTGAAATGTATACTTTCTAATAATTTACAATTTAAGTAAATATTCATATGTCAGACTAGTAATATTTATAATATATTTAAAGGAGCCCAGGAAATGGTATGCCAGTATAATAAGAAAAACATTGACTGACTTCCTGCGGTCTGTAAGCTAAACTCATAAGTTAGATTTAGATACTTTTACCTTTCTCAATATTCCTTTTGAGAGAAAAGCATGTCTTTTCCTTCCGCCATATTATTTCTCAATTTCTGTCAGGAAACAGATCGGCATTTACTTATTCATCTCTTTTCTCCACAGATGGACAATGGACACCTCTCTAGATTCTGGATATATAGTAGTGAGCAAGATGCCAAAGTATTTGCCTGCAGATATTACATTAGAAACAGAGAGATACTAAACATGTAAAAAATAAGTAGTTAATAATAAGTGCATTGTGGTAGATTCAAACACAGAGTTATAGTAGCATACGACTAGTTGGGTGGGTAATCTGGCCAGGTGTCTTTATGGAGTGACCTGCAGACTGAGATCTAAGTGTGTGAAAGAAGCCACCTGTGTGACCAAGAAGGGGCTAGCATTCTAGGCACAGAGACGAGCAGGTGCACCGAGGCTCAAGGGAGAACAGATGAGGCAGAGCGTAGAAAGGAGGTAAAGATAGCTGAGAACTAGAGTCAATGAGGAAGAGGGAAAAGCTGAGGTTACAGAGGTAGACAGGGGCCATGCCACAGAGAGTGAAAAAGTCCATCATCGGTTGGGCTTACAAGACCCTCCATAATTGGTCGCAATCCACTTATTTGACTAAACTTCCACTGTGCTCCATTATTTGGCTCAGTATTTTCTAAATGAAGCTGTGGTCTTTCCGTCTCTATCATTTTGTAGTGGAATTCCACCCACTTAGAATGTATTTCACATTTTTCTACATATCCAAATATTAATGACTCTTCAAAGTCCATGAGCAACCAAACTGAATTGTTATTATGAATTATGTGGAAATATTCTCAGAACAATTAAGTCAAATATTTACCAGGTATAGTACTCTGTATATTGTCTAGGTTGGCTTCATTATAATGTGGTTTTTGGCCACCCTTTCCTTATTAAAAATGAAAGGTATACTGTAGTAAAAATTTTTTGAAACCAGGGATATAAAAATACAAGAAAGATAAAGAAATTATATTGTTGCTACCATCCAGGGATATCACTGTTAACATTTTAATATTAACAATATAATATCTGCAAATCTATCTTTGTATAATCTATTTATCTGTCTGTATATATCTATTAATGTATTCATATTTAAATATATACTACTTGCTGTTTTAAATTTAAAATATATTAAACATTTCATATAAGACTTTTTATTTTATATAGGTTATCATTTTTGTTTTGTGAATATAATATATTTTAATCAACACCCTAGAATTATGTGTTTGATTGTTTACTGATTATTCATTGACAAACACAACTTCAGTGGAAACCTTATTTTGCTAAATCTTTGTTCAATTATACACTTATGTTTTCAAGAGAAATTCCTATAAGTGGAATGATTGGGTCATGTTATGCAAAATTTCAAAACTTTTGATACTTATTGCTAAATTGGCTATCCTGAATTAAATAACAGCCTTGTAGTTCTTTTACTGTTATCTAATATTGAACACATTGGCAACTTACGCTCTTTACTAGTTACTCAAAAGTGAAGACCTTTAATTTATGAGGGGGGATTCCAAAAAACCAGAATTATCTTTTGGAGGGCAGGCCCCTAGAAATACAGGCTTCCCCCACTAGGTAAATGTTCTAGGAACCTGTTGACATCAGTCTACCTGAAAGCATTGTTGTGAGAGGCTGTGTTGTGGAAGAAATGCCCCAAGTTGTGGCAAACAGGTGACTGGTTCTTCTACCATGACAATGCACCTGCCCACACAGTGCTGAAAAAACTGCTCCTCAGTTTTTGACCAAAAAGGGCATGACCCCCATGATTCACCCTTCCTGTTTACCCAGTCTTGCCCCAAGAGACCTTTTTTGTTTGCTCAGATGAAAAAAGTCCTCAAAGGGAAAAGTTTTGCCAATGTGGAAGAGGTGAAACTTAAAATGGCAGAAACACTAAAAGACATCCAAATTGCCAAGTTAAAAAATTGTTTACAGCAGTGGAAAAAAACATCTCAATAGGTGATTGCATCACAAGGAGAGTACTCTGAAGGTGACTTTGAGAGTGATACACAATTTGTTATATATAGATTCTGGTTTTTTTGGAGGGTCCCCCATCATAAATTATTCATACAATTCAATAGAGTGCCTTTTTCAACAGTGAACATATAAGACCATAATTTTAATAGATGGAAAACAATGAGAATGAACTCAGAATACCTGTGGGCTTCATATTGTGCTGATTTCTGTTACACCCAATTCCACAGAAAGAGGATCATGATATTACACACTGGCTTAATGCAGGCACTAGATTTGTTGGAAATGATTAAACTTATGTGCTCAAACTGGGGATCAGGAAAACATTGTTCTAAGAGGAAATTACTCAAGCCAACCTGCTTATATTGTCAATAATGTTAAATAATTTTATGAGTCATAAAACAAAGTTTCTTTTTTGAAATAACGAACAATTAAAAAATTTGTCTATAGAATAAGACTTGATTTTAATTTTTAGCAGTAGACACTTCCTTGCTGTGGTTAGTGGCTTCAGTATAGCATTAAGATAAATGAATGAAGTGTTTGTGAAAACAATCTCCTTGTTCCCATTTAATACTAGTAAATCTATTCAATATTTTCATATAGTTATATCTTCAGATTTTAAAAGTTTTATATCTATTCAACCATTTAAATATTATTAGATATTTAATAGTACTTGAGTCAGAACCATTACTTAGAGATGCTAGAGATATTTCTATAAACCATTTTGACAATGTTCACTTAATAAACAGTGAGTATTATAATTCTAATGGTTTTTTTTTTTTTTTAGATCTTCACATAAATAAATAGCATCAGCAGAAGTAAACTAAAAATTAAATATAAAGAAAAGGAAAGGCTTTGATTTCTTACCCCTGCTGAGAAGGGCACTTCAGTTGATGATGTTGCTACCTCTACTGCTCTCAAGTAATGTCCACTCCGGGGGTCAGACAAATATTAAAAAAAAATATTAAAACAATCACACCAATGTTCTAATTTATAAGTGATTTGAAACATCTGAGAGTCTACTTACTGCCCCTCTCTGCCTCTTTTTGGCATGAGACAGTTTTCGCAAATCTGAAAGCAGATTTACAAAACAAAATATTGCCTTTTTATTTCTCACATATTAGTACTTTAAATGTTATTTTTTTAGAACTAGAAAGAAATATCAATAGCAGGAAACAAATTTAAATACATTTAATTTGAAATGTCAGTTTTGATATTCTATGTTTCAAATGAACTGCAGAAAATTATAAAATAATCAAAAAAAGCTGCAGACTATTACTTATATGTGAGGAGATAAAGTGATGCTGGAGCTCACTGGTATGTGAGTTTTTACTATTCTAATATGATCACATAATAGCGTACAGTGTTGTTGGGCTATACCCCTACCAAACTGAGTTGGGGCAACACGAGGGTGAGACAAAGCCGTATTGGGGACTTATATACAGGGGCCCAGGAGCGGCCAGCTGATGAGGTCACCATCGGGCACTTGCAATTTATATAAAATCTTCATTTGGCAACCTCCACCTACCCCAAAACAAATGCTCTCGGTTCCTTTCCTGTCCAGTGTCCCAGGGAAATGGGTTGGGGTGTCCAGGTGTTCTTCATTGTTAAGAAATAAACTTCTGGGTTGACCACTTCCAGATTCCTTAGCTCAGAACTCTGAACATTCATCTTAGACCATAGGGTCATTCTCAGGATATGTTTGCATTATTGCTATCCATCATACAGGTGTGCTGTGTAGAGTCTATGGAAGATTTGGATTGACTTATTGTCAACAAGACCATGACATATCTAGGCACGTCGGGGAACTTAACTATTACACAGCACACAAATGTGTGTAGACTTTTTCTCTCTGTTATCAGCAATATTTCTTTTTCCTAGACAATTTAAATATGCTTGTTGTCAAAAAAAACTAGGTATTAATGTCTATGTTAAGATATTTGCAGATTCAGTTTGGAAATCTCACTTAGTATTTCACAGGCATTGCAAATAAATTATTTGACTAAGAATGTAGAGGGATAATTTGAATTAACCACAGGCATGTTGCCAAATACCTACTATATACTATAACTATTATGTCACAAACCAACCATAATTAAAAACATAGGAAGAGAAAAAACACACAAATATTTAGGTGATTTTAAAAAATTTTTCATCAAGATACTTGGTTTCAGTCCCCCCAAAAAACTAATCAATTTTCTTTTTAAAAACAACTTCTTATGACTTTCAAGTTTATGTTGGAAATATTGCTAATATTTAAGTCATTCGTATCTATAACCATAAAATTGTACTTTAATTTATCTATTTCCTTCATTTTCCCATCAAATCTGTCACCATGTTTTGCTTATCTAACTTCTCTACTATTTTATCATTGGATTCTTTTTTTCAGTTTTCAATGCCAGACTCCCACCACATATGCCCTAAACTATTTCAATAAGCTTCTGAGATTTATGCTCATTATTTCTTTTTATTTTGGTACCATATGCTTTATACTAATGGCTTGATTAATTTTCCTAAAGTGAGATTTGATCATAATAGTCTCTTTACCACAAAATAATAAAGTCTTCATTTTTTACAAATTTAAATGCAAAGTTCTCTTATCTGTCATTAACAAATTTCAACCAAGACTTTTAATTTATCTCTTACTTCTCTCCATATTCTATATTTAGAACAAACCGGATGGCTGGTTGTTCCCAAGAAAACCGCAAATGTTCCATCTTTGTAATTGGAATTTGCACCCAACAGTAAACTCCATTAGAGTAGAGATTTAGCTTACTCGTGTGGAATATAGTACATTATATTGTAGAAACAAGAAACAAATTATAAGTTGAATAAAGTATTAAAATGGCTAAATGTGAGTTATATAAAAGAGTTTCTCAATAATCATTTTTTAAAAAAATACTTATTTACTTAATAGAAAAATTCACAGAATGACTTCACAGGAAGTCATTTGATTTCTATATTCCTAAACATAGAGAAATATGAGGCCTATGAAGAGAGAATTCTCAAAGAATGGCCTCTACTTTTGCCCAGTTTAATGTATTTTGGTAACTCTAGAGATGTAGTGAGGCATCTGGAGCATAGTTTATAATGAAATATTAAAATGGTCTGTAAGAAATTGTCATATACATGAAGTTTTAAAATATAGATATAGTACAGACTGAAGAGACAAAAGTTATATATTCTGGAAAATTTCATTAATGAATTCAGAAATAATTAAAAGTAAACATCAAATTATTGTGTTTGTATCTTTTGAAAGTGGTGCATGGTCGGTGAGAAAGAATCATTTCTAATATAGTCAGAGGTAGCACACCCAGTTTCTGTGACCTAAATCCTAATATACATATCCTAATGCCATCTAGAGAGTGTACAAAAGGGAAACTGTAGGCCTTTACCAGTGTTCTCAGTGATGGTAATAGGTGAATGGAGAGAAAGAAGTATAATAAATAGCTAAGCCGGGCTAGGTGGCTCGGCCTGTAATCCTGCGCCTTTGGGAGGCTGAGGTGAGTGGATTG